>NC_029791.2:50347053-50366022 GCF_000816755.2 Arachis ipaensis | reverse complement strand
CTTTTACTTAGCTGGCCCACTTGTGCCTCCAAATTTTTAATGGAGGACCTTGTTTCATTCATGAAACTCACAGTGGCCTTAGATAGATCAGAGACTATATTTGCTAAGCTAGATGGATTTTGCTCAGAATTCTCTGTCTGTTGCTGAGTGGATGATGGAAAAGGTTTGCTATTGCTAAACCTGTTTCTTCCACCATTATTAAAGCCTTTTTGAGCCTTTTGTTGATCCTTCCATGAGAAATTTGGATGATTTCTCCATGAGGGATTATAGGTGTTTCCATAGGGTTCACCCATGTAATTCACCTCTGCTATTGCAGGGTTCTTAGGATCATAAGCTTCTTCTTCAGAAGATGCCTCTTTAGTACTGTTGGATGATTCCTTCAATCCATTCAGACTCTGAGAGAAAATATTGACTTGCTGAGTCAATATTTTATTCTAAGCCAATATGGCATTCAGAGTATCGATTTCAAGAACTCCTTTCCTCTGAGGCGTCCCATTATTCACAGGATTCCTTTCAGAAGTGTACATGAACTGGTTATTTGCAACCATGTCAATGAGTTCTTGAGCTTCTGCAGGCATTTTCTTTAGGTGAATGGATTCACCTGCAGAATAGTCCAATGGCATCTTTGATAATTCAGACAGACCATCATAGAATATATCCAGGATGGTCCATTCTGAAAGCATGTCAGAAGGACACTTTTTGGTCAGTTCCTTGTATCTCTCCCAAGCTTCATAGAGGGATTCACCTTCCTTTTGTCTGAAGGTTTGAACATCCACTCTAAGCTTACTAAGCTTTTGAGGAGGAAAGAACTTGGCTAAAAAATCCGTGACCAGCTTATCCCAAGAGTTTAGGCTATCCTTAGGTTGAGACTCCAACCATATTCTAGCTCTGTCTCTTACATCAAACGGGAAAAGCATAAGCCTATAGACCTCAGGATCAACCCCATTTGTCTTAATAGTATCACAGATCTGCAAGAATTCAGTTAAGAACTGAAAAGGATCTTCTGCTGGAAGTCCATAAAACTTGCAGTTCTGTTGCATCAGAGAAACTAATTGAGGCTTTAGCTCAAAATTGTTTGCTCCAATGGCAAGGATTGAGATGCTTCTTCCATGTAAATTAGAATTTGGTGCAGTAAAGTCACCAAGCATCTTCCTTGCATTGTTATTATTTTCGGCCATGTCTCCTTCTTTTTCGAAAATTTCTGTCAGATTTTCTCCAGAGAGTTGTGCTTTAGCTTCCCTTAGCTTCCTCTTCAGAGTCCTTTTAGGTTCAGGATCAGCTTCAACAAGAATGTTCTTATCCTTGTTCCTGCTCATATGAAAAAGAAGAAAACAAAAAAGAAAATATGGAATCCTCTATGTCAAAGTATAGAGATTCCTTTATGTGAGTAGAAGAAGATATGAAAAGAAGAAGGAGAATCCAAACACAAGGGTGAGGAGTAGGTTCGAATTCTTAGATGAAGAGGAGTGTTAGTAAATAAATAAATAAATAGAAGGAGGTGAGGGAGAAGAATTTTTGAAAATTAGATAAAATAAAATAAAAGTATTTTTGTTTTTAAATTAGAATTAAAATTAAAAATTCGAAAATTAAGAAAGGAAAAATTAAATCAAATTAAATTAAATTTAAAACAATTAGTTAATTTAAAAAGGAATTTTGAAAAAGATGAAGGTGATTTTCGAAAATTAGAGATAGAATTAGTTAGGTAGTTTTGAAAAAGATAAGAATCAAACAAAAAGTTAAGTGGTTAATTGAAAAAGATTAGAAAATCAAATTTTGAAAAGATAGGAAGTTAGAAAAGATTTTGAAATTAATTTTGAAAAAGATATTATTGAAACTTAATTTGAAAAAGATTTGAAAAAGAAATTTGAAAAGATTTGAATTTTGAAATCAAAGTTGATTACTTGTCTAACAAGAAACTAAAAAGATATGATTCTAGAGTTTAAAGATTGAACCTTTCTTATTAGGCAAGTTACAAGTTAAAATTTTTTTTTGAATCAATCACATTAATCATTAATTTTGAAAATTTAGAACAGAATAAGAAAAAGATTTTGAAAATCAATCATAAAGTTTTCAAAAATATGAAGGAAAAATTGAAAAAGAATTGATTTTTGAAAAAGATTTGAAAAAGATAGAATTTTTAAATTGAAAATTTTATTTGACTCATAAGAAACAACTAAATTTTAAAAAGTTTTGAAAAAGTCAACTCAAATTTTCGAAAATTTAATGAGAAGAAAAAGGGCAAGATACTTTTTTGATTTTTGAATTTTTAATGATGAAAGAGAAAAACATCAAAAAGACTCAAAACATGAAAATTATGAATCAAAACAAGAAAAATATGCAAGAACACTTTGATGTCAAGATGAACACCAAGAACACTTTGAAGATCAAGATGAACATCAAGACTTATTTTTAAAAATTTTTAAGAAAAGAAAAATATGCAAGACACCAAACTTAAAAATTTTTATTCTTTAGACATTAATAATTCAAGAATGCATATGAAAGACAAGAAGAAACAGCAAACAAGAAATTTTAAAGATCAAACAAGAAGACTTACCAAGAACAACTTGAAGATCATGAAGAACACCATGCATGAGTTTTCGAAAAATGCAAGAAAGAGATAAACATGCAATTGACACCAAACTTAAAAATTGACTCTATACTCAAACAAGAAGCACAAAAATATTTTTGATTTTATGATTTTATTAATTTTTTTGTTTTTTTTTCGAAAATTATTTGAAAAAAAAACGAAAAAGAAGAAATTTTTTTTATATTTTCGAAAATAAGAATAATAAAAACACAAAGGTTAAAATTAAAATAAAATTACCTAATCTGAGCAACAAGATGAACCGTCAGTTGTCCAAACTCGAACAATCCCCGGCAACGGCGCCAAAAACTTGGTGCACGGAAATCGTGACGGTTCCATTCCTTGGTAATAAAAACTCAATACGTATGTTCATAATCTTAGTTCTTTGTCACAACTTCGCACAACTAACCAGCAAGTGCACTGGATCGTCCAAGTAATAAACCTTACGTGAGTAAGGGTCGATCCCACGGAGATTGTCGGCTTGAAGCAAGCTATGGTCACCTTGTAAATCTCAGTCAATTGATTATGGATATTTAATAATTAAAAGATAAATAAAATATAAAATAAAGATAGTGATACTTATGTAATTCATTAGTGAGAATTTCAGATAAGCGTATAGAGATGCGTTCGTTCCTCCTGAACCTCTGCTTTCCTATTGTCTTCATCCAATCATTCATACTCCTTTCTATGGCAAGCTGTATGTTAGGCATCACCGTTGTCAATGGCTACATCTTGTCCTCTCAGTGAAAATGGTCCAATGCGCTGTCACTGCATGGCTAATCATCTGTCGGTTAGTAAAGTCCAGAAATGTGATTTTTATTTAAAAACTAATAAAAATATACTAAAAACTAACTAAATTATACTAAAAGCTATGTAAAAACAATGCCAAAAAGCGTATAAATTATCCGCTCATCAGGTATTCCGAGTAGGATCTGGGATGGGATGACTGTGACGAGCTTCAAAATCACGAGTGCTGGGCGTAGTGACAGACGCAAAAGGATCAATGGATCCTATTCCAACATGAGTGAGAACCGACAGATGATTAGCCGTGCGGTGACAGCGCATTTGGACCATTTTCACTGAGAGGACGGATGGTAGCCATTGACAACGGTGATCCACCAACATACAGCTTGCCATGGAAGGAGACCTGCCTGTGTGAAGAAGAAGACAGTAGGAAAGCAGAGATTCGGAAGACAGAGCATCTCTAAATCCTCAATCTGTTCTCCATTACTGCATAACAAGTATTATTTAATTTATGCTATTTACTCTTCATAAACCCAATCATTTTTATCACTAATTTCCTGACTAAGAATTACAAAATAACCATAGCTTGCTTCAAACCAACAATCTCCATGGGATCGACCCTTACTCACGTAAGGTATTACTTGGACAACCCAATGCACTTGCTGGTTAGTGGTACGAGTTGTGAAAAGTGTGTTTTACAATTCGTGCACCATGTATCTTCCGGCATAAAGTACACTGACTTTGCAGAAGGAAAACATGATTCTTAGATAACCAGTCCAAACCCAAGATAAAATCAAGATCGGTCATCGGCAAACAGATTAAATCATGAACAAACGTTACTGGACCCTAAATGAAACTTGCGGGCATCCCAGCCTAGTTATCATGGCTTCATAGGTGGCATTATACACCTTTAGGTCATAACCTAAAACTACAATCTTTAATCCTAACTCACTAGCTTTCTCAAATGCAATGAATAAATGTGTTGCTCCCGAATCAAATAAAGCATTTAAAACTTGACCAGCCATTTCACAGTTACCTCGGATAAGTGTCTCAGATCCCTCGGCACCAACAGCCGAGGTGGTGAACACCCGACTAGACTGTTGTGCTTTCGCTGCACCTTGCTTCTGCTTTTCCAGACAGTTTGCAGCCTTATGTCTCGCCTTACAACAAGAATAGCACAAGCCCCATTCGGCCTTGCATGGGGCTCCCAGATGGTGGCTTCTGCACCTAGCACAAGCTTGCTCATTCTGAGGCTGGTTCCCAGACCCTTTCCCTTGTGAGTTGTTATTGTTGGGCCTCTTGAAAGAGCCTCCCCGCTTGAAAGGCGGACCTCTAGGAGCAAAGCTCTTCCCTCGGTTCTGTGGGAATGGTCCCCTATGGCTTCCTCTCTCCACAGCCGCCTTCTTCACACACTCTTCAACAACCCTGCTCTTGTTCACCAACTCTGAGAAAGTCCTGATCTCCATTGGTCCCACTGAGCTAAAGATATTGCTCTGGAGTCCTCCTTCATACTTAATGCACTTCCATTCCTCAAAGTCTCCCGGAGCCCCCTGACACATACGGGAAAACTTGAATAACTCCTCAAACTTGTCAGTATACTCGGATACGGACATAGCACCCTGTTTCAGCTCCAGTAACTCAAGTTCCTTGGCCATCCTGGCAGAATTGGGAAAGTACTTCTTATAGAACTCATCCTGGAAGGCATCCCAGGTGATAGGGTCATCACCCTACTACAGGAGACGTCGGACTCCTTGCCACTAATGCGATGCTTCCCCAGTGAGCAGATAGGTAGCAAACTCAACACACTGCCCTTCAGGTACCATCTGCGCTTGCGATGCTCGCTCCATAGCCTGAAACCAGGTATCGGCTTTGGTCAGACTAGTGGTTCCCTTGAACTTAGGTGGATTAACCTTCAAGAAGGTTGCCAGTGTCATCGGGCCCTGAGCTCTACTTTTGTCATTGCCATGGTTGTTCATCTGTTGTCCAACGGACGCAGCAGTGGCCTGCATAGCAGCAGCCATATTCTCCAACGCTACCATAAAGTCTACCGGGTTATTTGCGTTGGCTCCCAGTCCCTGAGTACTAGTACGACCTCTCCTGCGACCTCGACCACATCCACGAGGCACCATCTAGTTCCTATACACACCAAATAATCGATATCAAGTTGATCAGTCTCAATATCGGAAGTCTGGTGCTTCAAAGTCCCAAATGCATGCTCATGAACATTTATGCCAAGTATATCAGTTAGATATTCTAATAGCACATAACACACATACAGAGAATGCACAGAAGCATAGTTAGTCCGTCCTTCAGGCTTTACAGGAACGAACTACTCTGATACCATAATGTAACACCTTACCACACAGAGCCTTATGCTTAAGTCATAAGACAGAGGTGGCGAGGTATTACAACCTCTAAAAATAAAATTTAGTACATATAGTATTGTGAAGAATGTTTATAACTAGGAGCCTTTGAAATAAAAAGGGGTAAATCAGAACCACAACTCAAAAAATGCAACACTCCAATCACTAAAGTAACGAAACAGATAAAGGATAAGCTAACGCAACGAAACAGATAAAGGATAAGCTAACGCAAGAATATATCCAAAGAGTGCCAAAAACACAAATATCCAAAACCCAAAATCCGGTTGCGAAGAAAACTGGTCCGAGCATAGAAGTATATACAAATATATATAAAGCAAGAAACCCAAAGGAAAACCAAAGGGCGAATACCAAAACCTATTCTCCAAAACATCCTCTAAGAGGAGTCAAAACAGTATATATATACATTATTTAGTGGAGATAGAAGTATCTAAGCAAAAACATAAGACCAAACATAAAGTGCCAAGAACAAGAATCTTCGCTAAATCCAGAAGTCTCCAGCATGCCTCAGCGAGAAGCCTCACGTCCTGCATCTGAAAACCACAAAATCTGCATGGGTGAGAACCGGAGGTTCTCAGTATGGTAACAGTACCCACATATCTAACATGTAATGTCCTGGGAAAGCCAAAGGCAACCCTAGAACTTCCACCAGATAATTCGAAGCTTATAAACAGGCTAAACTATAAATGGCAACTGAATAAAGATCTTCAGTCTAACTAATATTTTCCTTTCCAATTCCTACAGTCCTCCCAACCGCCAGCAGTAATATAATATGGAAAACCCAATTATATCAGACAAGAAGATATACAGATAGGAAGGAGGTATGACTGATAAACCACTATTTTATGGTTTATATTGTGTTTAATCGTGTGGTTTTATCATGATCCTGACCCACTTATTCATTAAAATAGCATGCATTTAGATTTCCTTCCTGAAATTATTACATGAGTGAAAACTGCTTCCTAGAGACTTTTAATTATACATTTTACTTCTCCTTTATTCCATTCGATGCCGTGATCTGTGTCTTAAGCGTTTCAGGCTTTATAGGGCAAGAATGAGTTGGAGATCGGAAAGGAAGCTTGCAAAAATGGAAGGAACACAAGAAATTGAGGAGATGACCAGCGAGAAGCGACGCGGCCACATGGACGACGCGACCGCGCGGAGAAGATTAAATCGCAGTGACGCGGCCGCATGGATGACGCGACCGCGCGAAATGGAAAAGCACGAGCGACGCAGAGGCGTGGACGACGCGCCCGCGTGGTAAAGCGAAACGTGAATGACGCGTCCGCATGAGCGACACGATCGCGTGGCATGCGCGATCTGCATAATTTGCAGAATCGCTGGGGGCGATTTTAGACCTTATTTTGACCCAATTTTCGGCCCAGAACAGCAGACTAGAGCCAGAGAACATGCAGAAACCAGAGACAATATTCATTCTACACATTTTTAGTTTTTAGATCTAGTTTTACTCCTCCTCTAGGTTTTCTCTCTACACATTCATAGTTCTTAGGATTTAATTTTCTCTTACTTTTTTGGCATTGGAACACTGAGAAGAGTTATTACCTCATCAAGACTTCATCATTCTAGTTCGTTTTCTTTACTTGGCTTCACTCTTCCATGTTCTTTGCTTTGTTAATTTTACCATTGGAATATTTTTAGGATTATTTAATACAAGAATCACCTTTATTTTTAATTGACTATTTCGATTTTTATTTACAATGTCTTCCTTTAATTCCTTTTTATATGCTATGAATTTTACATTCACAATGAGCGAGTAGTTCCCTAACTTGATGGGGAATTGATTGAAAGGAACCCTTGAGTTGGGAGGCTTGAAAGAAAATTGTAATTGGGTTTATGGTTAGATTGCCTCCTAATCACTAACACCAATCCCTTTTAATTAAGTGGATTGCAACTTGTGAACGGACGTAGCATTCCAACTTGTTTGACTTTCCTTTACCTAGTGAAGGATAACTAAACAGGACAACCTTCAATTGTCAATTAATCCTGAGAGCATTCCAATAATAATAGGGATTCCAACTAATCAATTCCCAGTCAAGGCTTTTATTTACATTATTCAAATTCACCAATTTAATTTCCTGTTTGCTCAATTCAACCTTTTTGAAAATCTCTGATTAATAAAATAGCAAACTTTTCTGCAACTCGTTGGGAGACGACCTGGGATTCATACTCCCAGTATTTTAATTTCAATTTTCTGTGACATCTTTCTAAATTGATAGGCGGATTTCTGGCGAATTAAGAACTATACTTGCAACGTATATATTTTAACAAATTTTAATTCGCCAATTTCTGCCCGCATCAATTTTTGGCGCCGTTGCCAGGGAGTTGCAATAGAATGCTAACGTTATTAATTAGAATTTATTTATTTGCATTTTATTTTATTTTGCTACTATGAGCTGCATGTTTCTTTCGCTAGATGACGCGTTCACTTCCTGATCCACGCTTGCCAGTATTCGGTCCTGAGATTGAATGAACCATCTCACGAATAAGGCGAGCTCGGTGTCGGTTAGTCCTCTCTGATGGCGGATTTGAAACGCCATCTGAGGAAGAAACCAGCCCCCGTTCTACTGATTCGGTTGATTTACGTACAGGTAACATGGCGGCAGCCAGAAGAGTTACCATCCAGGAAGAAGGAGCCCCTGATTTTACAATGCAACCGTTTCAAGCGCATCACCCAGCGGTGGCTACAGATTTCGAAATAAAGACCGCACTGCTCAATTTGATGCCCAAGTTTCATGGCTTACTTGCTTAAGAGCCTATCAAGCACCTGAGAGATTTTCAAGCAGGCTGTTCTACTATCAGGCATGATGGTGCTGATGAAACTTCAATTTTGCTGAAAGCTTTCCCGTTTTCTCTTGAGGGAAAAGCAAGAGAGTGGTACTACACTCAACCCCTAGCAAATGTATCCGACTGGGATACGCTCAGAAAAGAGTTTTTGGAGAAATTCTTTCCATCTGAAGTTACTGATAAACTGAGGAAAGACATTTCCACAATTGTTCAAGATGACAACGAGACTTTCTTTGAATACTGGAAGCGCTTCAATAATCTTCTGGAAGCATGCCCCCACCACAGGATCGACAAGATAGTGTTACTCAGCTATATCACACAGGGCATGAGGCCCCAAGATAAGACCACATTGGAAAGTGCTAGCAATGGGTCTATGAAGAAGTACAAAACCACTGATGAGGCATGGCAATTAATCAGCGACTTAGCTGAATCTACTAGGAACCACAAGCAGAAACAAGGCCGTTCAAAAGCCGTTGCAGAAGTATCCTCTAGCAGAGAGACTACTGCTCTAGCTCAGAGTATCTGTGAAATGACCAACTTGCTGAAGCAGATGCAATTGAATCAACAACAAGTTCAGCAAGCTCAACCTTCTCCAGCACAGCAAAGCCAACAGTTAGTCCCACAGAGAGTTTGTGGAATTTGTGCTGATTATAGCCATTATACTGATGAATGCCTGCAACTCCAACATGAAGACAACATGGTGGCATCCACTCATAACTTCTATGATCGCCCCAACCAAGAGTACAATCAAGGTGGAAATAATAACCATGGATGGCAGGATAATTCTAACCAGAATTGGAGGGACAACAATAACAAAGGAGGCAGAGATAATCAGGGAAATCAGAGGTAGAATAATAACAACAACAGGCAGCATAACCAACCTTACAGAGCACCTCACCTGAGGCAGTCCCAAGGACCACAGAATACCCAACAGCATACCTCTCAATTTACTCACCCTTCTTCGTCTCCTAATGAAGAGTTACTAAAATTTTTTGAGCGAAGTCAACAGACCATGGAAAATAACATTAATGCCAGTCTGAATGGTCTGACCACTACTTTGCAAGCTCTTGTCTCACAGATTGGATCAATGCAAAATTCCAACAACCAACCTTCAAGTTCCACTGGAATTCCCTCTCAACCATTACCCAATCCGAAGGGGGGCATTAATGCCATCACCCTAAGGTCCGGAAACACACTACAGGAGAGGAATCAGGAGGAACCAAGCTTACCAGAACACGCCTCAGCTGAAGAGGTCGTAGGAATAGAAGATGTTGAAGAGGAAGAGGACATACAGGACATAACTGAAAAAGAAGAAACCTAACCACAGGAGGAAGTACCAAGAGGCGCAGACACTGCAGAAAACACCACTCCCATTCCATTTCCACAACTTGCAAGGAAGCCCAGGAAGCAGCTGGAACCCGATCCCAAAATGGTAGAAATATTCAAAAAGGTTGAGGTAACCGTTCCTCTTTTTGATGTTATTGAAAAAGTACCTAAATATGCAAAGTTTCTAAAAGACTTATGTATACATAAGGACAAAATTCATGAATTAGAAACTATTCCTTTAGGTAATTCCATATCTGCTTTAATGGGAGGATTACCTCAGAAGTGTAGTGACCTAGGTCCTTGTATCGTTAGTTGTACTATTGGTGGAGTAGTAATTTATGATTGCATGTGTGATTTAGGAGCGTGTGTTAGTATAATGCCTTTGTCTATATATGATATTTTGAGGCTCCCTCCCTTAAAAAGGTTGGTAGCTCGTTTTGTGTTAGCAGATAAAAGCATTATTACAGTGGCTGGAGTTGCTGAAGATGTTTTGGTGAACATTAAAGGGCTTACATTCCCCACTGATTTTTATATCTTGGAGATGCCCCATAATGACTCAGATAAGCCATCATCAATCCTACTTGGAAGACCATTCCTGAAGACATCAAAATTTAAATTGGATGCTTTTTCAGGAACATACTCTTTTGAAATAGATGGCCGCATAGTAATCTTCAATCTGAATGGAGTCATAAACAATCCTCTAGAAGATCACTTTATCTTCCAGTGTGATGTCATAGATGAAACTGTAGCTGAAGTTTACAAGGAAGAATTAGAAGAGAGGCACATTGGACAAGGTCCAAGTGTGGGGACCCTCTTGACTGACAATGAGGGCACCTCAGCATTTTCACAAGCTCCAGACAATCCAGAGCCTACCCATGATCAGAAGTTGGAACTGAAACCTCTTCCTCCATATCTCAAATATGCTTATCTTGAAGATGAGCAGAAGTTCCCCGTTATCATTGCAAGGGAACTCACTTCCCAACAAGAAGAGTAGTTACTTGATGTACTGAGGAGACATAAGAAAGTAATTGGGTGGAGTTTGGCAGACATAGTAGGCATCAACCCTCAAGTATGTGAGCACAGAATATTTTTAGAAGAGGGAGCAAGACCTGTCCGTCAACCCCAAAGAAGATTGAATCCCACTATCTTGGAAGTTGACAAAAAGGAAGTGACTAGACTATTGGAAGCAGGTATCATCTAACCCATTTCAGATAGTGAATGGGTTAGCCCAGTACAAGTGGTGCCCAAGAAGTCTGGAGTCACTACAGTGAAGAATGAGCATGGAGAGCTCATAGCAACTAGAGTTCAGAATGCTTGGAGAGTCTGCATAGACCCAGCAAAGGTGAGTGTTATTTCTAGTTTACCTTACCCCTCTTCTGTAAGGGAAGTCCGTTCGTTCCTGGGCCATGCAGGTTTTTACAGGAGATTTATTAAGGACTTTAGTAAGGTAGCACTTCCCTTATCCAGATTACTACAGAAGGATATTGAGTTCGAGTTCAGTGAATATTGCAAGCAAGCATTTGATAAGCTGAAGGCCGCCCTGACTCAAGCTCCAATTGTGAGAGGACCAGACTGGAGCCAGCCGTTTGAAATCATGTGCGATGCTTCCAACCATGCAGTAGGAGCAGCACTGGCTCAGCGCGAAGGTAAGGATCCTTTTGTTATTACTTATGCGTCTAAGACTTTAGGGGCTGCCTAGTCCAATTATACTACTACTGAGAAAGAGCTTCTTTCTATTTTTTTTGCTCTGGATAAATTCCAAGCTTATTTACTTGGTACTAGAGTAGTAGTGTATTCGGACCATGCAGCTTTAAAGTATCTATTATCTAAAAAGGAGTCCAAACCAAGGCTCATACGTTGGATACTGCTATTACAAGAATTTAATTTAGAAATAAAGGATAGGAGTGGTAACCAAAATTTAGTGGCAGACCACTTGAGTCGCCTTGAGCACATTAAGGATGATTCTGCTCCTATAGATGATAATTTTCCATTTGATAACCTGCAAGCAGTATCTGAGGTATCTCCCTGGTATGCACCTGTAGCTAATTATCTAGTTAGCCGCACATTTCCTCCTAACTTTTCTAAGCATCAAAGAGACAAGCTGAAAAGCGAGTCTAAATATTATATATGGGATGACCCATATTTATGGAGATGTGGCACTGATCAGGTAATTAGACGGTGTGTGCCTCAATCAGAATTCCAGTCCATCTTAGAGGCCTGTCACTCATCTGAGAGTGGAGGACATTTTGGCCCTCAAAAAACTGCTAGAAAAATCTTGGACTGTGGATTCTGGTGGCCTACTCTTTTTAGAGACGCTGCTGAATTTTGTAAATCTTGCCCCCCATGCCAAAAATTTGGTAATATATCCAGGAGGGATGAGATGCCTCAACAAATTATACTTTTTCTGTGAAATTTTTTATGTTTGGGGCATTGACTTCATGGGTCCATTTCCAAATTCTAATGGTTATTTTTATATATTATTAGCTGTGGACTACGTTTCCAAATGGGTGGAAGCAATTTCTACCCGTACTGATGATGCTAACACTGTTGTTTCCTTTGTGAGAAACCACATTATTTGTCGCTTTGGATCACCACGAGCAATCGTGAGCGATCAAGGCACCCATTTTTGTAATAGGAGACTAACAGGATTAATAAAGAGGCATGGGATAATTCATAAGATTGCAACAGCATAACATCCTCAGACCAATGGGCAAGCTGAGGTGTCGAACAGAGAGATAAAGCGTATCTTGCAGAAGATAGTCAAACCTCATAGAAAGGACTGGAGCACCAGGCTACAAGATGCACTCTGGGCATACAGAACAGCATATAAAACACCCATTGGGATGAGTCCGTTCCGCTTAGTTTATGGAAAAGCTTGTCATCGCCTGTTGAGGTAGAGCACAAAGCCTTTTGGGCAGTCAAGGAGTACAACATGGGGATGGAGAATGCCGGAGCTGAAAGGAAGTTGCAACTGCAAGAACTGGAAAGCCTTCGCCTAGAAGCTTATGAGAACTCAAGACTATACAAGGAAAAGATGAAGGCTGCACATGATCAGCACATCAAGAGGAAAGAGTTCCAACCTGAGGATTTAGTCCTCCTTTACAAATCTCGTCTGAGGCTCATGCCAGGCAAGTTGAGATCCAGATGGGAAGGTCCATACAGAGTAGAGAAGGCCGAACCGTATGGAGTTTATCACCTAAGTCATCCTTCAAGTTCTGAACTTATCAAAGTTAATGGACAACACCTAAAGCTATACCATGGCGAGAAGATGCAGAAAAATAAGGAGCTTGAGATCTTCCTCTTGGAAGATCCCCACATAGCCACAGACTGAGCTAGTGGAGCGTCCAACTTACGGACGTTAAAGCAAAGTGCTAGGTGGGAGACAACCCACCATGGTATGATCGTTCTTTTCTTTATTTTTAGTTTTTCATATTCAATAACTCTTCTCTTTATCAGTACTTTCGTGCATCTACATCTGCATATTTATAAAAAAAAAAAGGAAGGTGCCATGCGACGCGACCGCATCAGCGACATGTCTGCGTGGCAAGGAGAGGAGAGAAAAATAAAAACGAACAGAGAGTCATGCTGGAGCGTGGCTGGAGGCGTGCCAGTGGCACAAATCAACCCACGTGACTACATCGCTGACGCGTCCGCGTCGTATGGGCATAATAGCCTCCCACGCGACCGCGTGCCCCACGCGGCCGCGTGCCCTGATTTTCGACGTAAAACGGGTGCACAGCTGAAAGTTGTGCTAGAGTGGTGTTGGACTGGAGCTGGACGCGCAATTCCCCTCACGCGACCGCGTGCCCCACGCGGCCGCGTCGTACCCCATAAACTGCCCACTCACGCGATCGCATGCCCCACGCGATCGCGCCACCTAAAATTTGGCATTTAATAATTTTGAACAGAGAGTTGTGCGAGTGCGAGGCAACCCTCGCGCCACTGGCACAAACTGGGTCACGCGATCGCGTGGCCGATGCGATCGCGTCAATCACCTTAAGCGCAAGTCGCGCGACCGCGTGCCCCATGCGATCGCGTTGCTTGCGGCGCATAGTTTTCCTACTTTTGCCAAATATCATATCTTTCTCTTCTCCAAATCCTAATTTTTCTTTTCCCTCCTTATTTCTTCATCCTCCCTTCTTCTTTCTATCTCACTTTTCACTCTCTATCTCCCTCACCTCCATTAACAAGGTTTTATTTTCTTCTTCACTCTTTTCTTTTCTATCATTCTTCTTATTTTATATGTTATTTTCTTTTCTTTTCTTTTTCTTTTCATTATTCATATTTTCTTTCTTCTTCTTCCCCCTATTCCAGAAGGATTGGACGCCTTTCAAGAAGCCGCACTCAAGCGCCAGATGTACCAATTTGACTGGGAAGCTATTCTCAGAGTTATCGCACTACCTGGCAGCCGTTAGATCTACGGATACCATCGTACCCGCCCTAAGGGAATATCGGCTTCAGCACTTACCTTGGAGGCTCGCATATGGGCACAGATCCTGTCCCATTACGTCTTTCCGAGCACTCACGAGTCCTCCTTCACTGAGAACATGGCCGTTCTACTATGGTGCATCCTTACAGACCAGCCTCTGAATCTACCAAGACATATCCGGAATGCCATTGGACACGTACAAATTGCGGGCAACTTACCTTTTCCCGCCTTGGTCTCAGATCTTGTCTCAGCAGCCAGAGTCTCCTACAGAGCTGGAGACACCAAAGCCATGCTCCCACGGGATGATCAGTATGTCCCTAATGGGAAATACCTCAGACTTTCAGCAGCCACTACAAGCCTTCCTACTACTCCAGTTGAAGATATTCCTTCTTCAACACCACAAGCACCTACAACTGATGAACTGCTCCAGCAGATAATCAAAAGATTGGATCGGCAAGAACAGAAAGCAAAGTTAAGAGAGCGCCGTAACGAGCGCCGATTCAAACACCTCAAGGAGCTACTCAAGGGACACTTCAAAGACTCAGACACCCCGGATTCCACTTCTTTTACCAGCACAAGGAGCCATGATAGTCTCAACTATGGAGATACTACAACCAGCCCACCCCTGTTCCTGACAGATGGCACCGAAGACGGTGCAAAGCCTTAAGTGTGGGGAGGTCGGTCAGTAGCTGACTTCCGGAGGTAATTTCTCTTCCCTAGCACCAATAAATTAGGATATTTTAGTTAGATTTTCTTTCTTTTATAGAATAGGATAAATTGCATAGTAATAGGTTAGTTGCATGCATGCTCTACTTGATTAAAAAGACAATAAGTTTCTTCTAAGACTCTATCTTTGGAACAAAATTTCACTAATTTTTAAAAAAAAAATTTATGATAAATCTTCTTGAAGTTGTATTTGGAACATGATTTTTGAGCTAAAGAACACACAACCTGTGAAGATTTGAGCCTTTATGTATGGTTACATTATTTAACCATAAACATTTTATTCTTGTGTGTTTACTTCTCTATGATTGTAATCTATATTTTGTTTCATCCTATATGTCCAATAAAAAACAATTGTATATCCCAAATTGAATCTTTGGTTAGCTTAAGATAGAATTGTGTGTGCTAGTTAAATATGGAAAATTGTGGGAACAAAAGTTATTAAGGGAATGTGTCATGATAATACAATGGGAATTTGGATACCTACTCATGTGAAACTGTAAGAATTAAAAATCTATGTGCATTGATAGGCTATGTTTATTTTTATGTCTATCTAAAAAAAATGAGGGGACAAAATCACCCCAATGCTGAATTAAGAATTCAAAGATCAATGCACATATAAAAAAAATTTAAAATAAAAAGTTGATACATGAGTATGGAATGCAAAAGGGAATTCTGGGTAGCTAGGTATGAATTCTAAGGTTACACTAAATATATATAGGTTAGATTAAAGCTTGGGTTAATTAAAGATTCAATTTATAAGCTCACTTAACCATATAAAGGAAGCTAGCAAAAATGGAAGGAACACAAGAAATTGAGGAGATTACCAGCGAGAAGCGACGCGGCCGCATGGACGACGCGACCGCGCGGAGAAGATCAAATCGCAGTGACGCGGCCGCATGGATGACGTGACCGCGCGAAATGGAAAAGCACGAGTGACGCGGAGGCGTGGACGATGCGCCCGCGTGGTGAAGCGAAACGCGAATGACGCGTCCGCATGAGCGACGCGATCGCGTGGCATGCCCGATCTGCATAATTTGCAGAATCGCTGGGGGCGATTTTGGACCCTATTTTGACCCAATTTTCGGCCCAGAATAGCAGACTAGAGCCAGAGAACATGCAGAAACCAGAGTAGCTAACCATTGGACTGTACCTCTGTCGTGTATCTCCAACTAGAGTTATACTCAATCATAAATCATAATTTATATCCAACACCCTCACTGGTGTATATTCACGGGGGCGAGCTCATCCGGAACTTTCACAGTGTCCGGCCACACTTACGACATAGGGTCAGCAGAGAATCGAGTCTCCACCTGGAGCACATGGTGGCTAGCCACTGCTTTCTCCCAGGGAAACTCGTATCTCAGATAGTGGAAGTGCAACATTCACATTTCATTCAATACGTATATATGCAATCATACTCAGCCATAACTTAATAATGGCTCTGCCATAACATGGCGATAGCTCAGCCATCCAGCTCATAGTTCAATCCAGAACAAGCCAATTTATTAACAAATACAGCCCTTCGGCTCATGGCACATACAGCACTTCCACCGCCATCCTCCGTATCTCGTATAATCATCTTTAATCATCATTGATCATAAATTTTTCCCTTTTTTCATTCACAAGTTACCACATTCCCTAGCTCCTTTCTCATTGCTAGGCATATCATAATGATTTAAGACATCAGGGGTGAGATCGGAGGCTTAGAAGTATGAAATTTGGCTTTGAAAACTCAAAAAATCATCTTTGGAATGAAAAAAGGGTCATGCGTGTGCGTCGTCCACGCGCACGCATGGAATGCATCAAATACATCCACGCGTACGCGTCCCTCCACGTGCACGCGTGGATGAGAGAAAAACCAAGTGACGTTTACGCGTCATCCACGCGTATGCGTGGGTGCATTTTGTGCCCCAGGCACAAAGCTGGCACAATTCAGGCACAACTCTCTGGAATTTGGCTGGGCAATTAAATTCGCTCATCGACACGTACGCATGGGCCACGCGCACGCGTGGGTAGTGAAACTTTGAAAATGACGCGTGTGCGTCGGCCATGCCTACGCGTGGGTGTGCTTTCTGCCAAAAATTTTACTAAGTTAAAAAGCTGCAGAATTCACAGTTTCAAACCCCAATCTTCCGATGGGCATAACTTCTTCGTTTCAAATCCTTTTTCACCTGTTCTTCGAACGGCATAGACATCCCGGATCCAATTTCATTTCTAAACAAGTTTGGCACAAGACGGGAATCCAGAGTCCAAGTTATGCTCCATCAAAGTATGTCTAAAAACTACATTTTCATACAAAACCACAAAGTGCCATTTTCAAAACAACCAATTCCAACCCTTTTTAAAATCAATCAAAACATACCAAAAATTACTTCAGCCTCCTTAACTCATACATTGATATTTTTATCAAATCACAACCCACCAAGTTCATTATTTTAACCAATTTCACTTAAGAAATCCAACTTTAATCACAATACCATATAATACATAATTTCTCATCCCAATTTCCAACATTGCCATTTCCAATCAACCATCAATACACACAATCAATACCACCCTCACCATCAATATGGCTTCATCTACAATTCAACCTCAATCAATCATTAGTCATATATCAAAACATGCATATCTCTCATATACCACACCAACAAAACATCATTATTCATAATCACATATATGACCACACAATTCATTTCAACCATTCAACAGCATCAACCATTCAAATCCTATCTTAGGGCCTATAGCCTAAGTTTTCACACCACATTACATTTTAGATACAGGAAACCGAGACCATACCTTAGCCAATTCCCCCGTTCAACCGGAGCACTTCCAAATTACTTTTCCACAAGCTCACAAGGTCTCAACACCTCCAAGAACAGATTTTTATCACACCAAAATCCTTTTTCAAATTTTTCAAAATCTCAATCAAGCTTCAATATTCACATACACACTACCTAAGCCACAAATATCACATTCAAACATAATAACTCAATACCCAACATCATAAACCAACAAGTTTCACTAGAGTTGAGAATCTTACCACATCCAAAGTTCAAGGAGACAAGATTAATCTTCTCCTTCAAGAGAGTTGGGTCCTATAACATCAAAGAGCCCAAAATATTTTCTCCATGAAATTCGAAATTAAGGGATGAAGAACTGAGATCAAATCATGGCTTACCTTAAGAATAAAGTAGTGGGTTTTGTAGAGCTTTTCGCGGTGAACGCGTGGCCGCAAATGGTGCGGCAATCGGAGCTCTAAATCAAAAGTTATGGTGGTTTGAAGATTAACCAAGGGTTAGAACTTTGAGAGAGTGTTCTTCTCCCATTCTTGCCCCCATTTCAGCGTGTTTGATAGTGTAGAGAGGAGAGAGAATACTGTTTTAGGTTTTTTTACGTTTAGTTATGTTGGGCCAAGGGACCACTATGAGTTCGGTTGGCCCAGTTTGGCCCGTTCGGTCTAATCTTGGTCCGATTTCTATAAGATTGGTATCGAAATTTTCGTCTCAATCTCCTCTATTATATTAATCCATAAAAATCACATTTTTCGTTTTATAAAATAAATTCTTATTTATAGGCTAATTAGTCATTAATTAACCAGGTTTTACAATAATGATATTAATTGATGAAACAATATCTTATATTAGATTATTCTTAGGTTTGTTATCTGCTTTTGTGTATTATATTAGGTTTATTTATGTATATTTTTAAAAACTCATATATAGATAATATGAATCAATTAAATTAATATAGAATAATTTGTTGTTATTAAAATTGAATGTGATAGTTACAAATATTTAGATTCTCTTTATAATTTTTATATATAGATTAAACCTAATATTATTTTGTGCTAAGTTTAATAACTATTAATTTTATATAAACTTAAAAAATCGGATTATTTTTACCATTAATTTTATACTAACATAACATGTTCTATCTTAGTGATATTTTTTTTAATCCAACTTAATAAATTTTGA
>NC_029791.2:50311839-50347028 GCF_000816755.2 Arachis ipaensis | reverse complement strand
CAAGATGTATTTATAAGTTTGTTTCAATATTTTTATAATTTTTTATTTTTTTAATTTTTTAAAAAATTTTATTAGAATTTCTATAGAAATTATCAAAAAGAGATAGAGAATAGAATCTTGCGAAAAACACAAAAGAATAAAAATGAGGGTAATATTTTTTTCTACTGCAGAGATTAAGGACGAAGACAAAAAAAAGATCAAGGTTCAGGGATGAAGAGTTCGAAAGTATTCCCACTCCAATCTCTGTCCTGCTCCGTTGACATTTAACCCTACTTTTGGTATAAAACTTATGGTTATTTTAATTTTTTTTGTTGCAAAGTATATTGCCATTTTAGTTTAATTAAAAATTTTACACACATAAAAAAGTTGTTAATATATTATTTTATCCTACTTGAATTTACTACCTCATGTTATATTATCTATTAAAATAGTAAATAACACTAACATATTTTATTTGAAAAAAAAATCTACTCAATTTAATCTATCTACATTATATTTTTTAATAATTGTTAAAATAAATAAATAATTTTAAATATAATAAATATTTAATTATAAATATTACATATATAAAATTATAGATATTAAATTAAATAAAATAATGTTATATTATCATCAACCTAATATTACTCCATTGATATTAATAGAGATAAAATTTATCGATTTAAAATAAGTAATTACAAATTGATAAATATCAGAAAAACAAATAAAAAATTGAATACTAGTTAAGGAATACTAGTGAAGGAAATAAGGAATGTCCTTTATTTTAGGAAAAAAAATAAGTTATAAAGTCATATCACTTTATTCTCTTTAGTTTGGAAGAAATCTAATTTTTTTAGAATATTAAGGAGTTTTAGATGATTTATCGTGTATGAATAGGATTGGCAATACTAATTCTACTCGTGAGTATTCAATTTGATCCAACCTGTTTAGATAGGGTTGGCAATCCGATCCACAGTGAGTTAGATTGAAAGTGAAATAGGTTGAGTTGTAGTTAGGATCGGATACAAATTTAGACCTAATTTAATCCAACTAACTTGCATTCTTAATATATTATAATATGTAATTAAAAATTATTATACATGTATAATGAAGTTGATGGAAATCGAACCTACATCCTCTCATTTTTGTAATTTTAATATAGATTTTATTATAATTTTGTTACTTTTAATTTTAATATGGGTTTAATTTTGTATTTTCTGTTTTATTAGCATGTTTATGAACTACGAAATGATTAAATATTAGGTTTGATTGAAAAAATTGATTTGTTGTGGGCCTGATCGAGTAGGGTTAGATGTGAAATTTTAGAATGCAAATAGTGATAAATTCATATTTTACGATCATTTTTGAGTTGAAAAGAGTGGATTTTTTATCAACTTATTTTGTACTTATTTGTTGAAATTGCATGCTTTTGTAAATTTCCTTCTAATTGTACTTAATTGTTAAAAACATATTTTTTATGTTTTAAATTATCAATTTAATTTACTTTTATTCCATTCGATGCCTTGATATGTTTGTTTGAGTGACTTAATGTTTAGAAGACAAAAATGACTTGAAAAGATGAAGGAAAGGCATGCAAAAGTGGAGGATTCATGAAGGAATGAAGATTGGTAATTTTTCAAGTTGTGTGTACGCATCTCTTTCAATTTGTGCATACGCATGGGTCATGCATACGCATGACTCGCAGTGCATGACTCACTTAAATTGGCACGTGACTTGTAATTTCTGGCCATTTTGGGCTCATTCCAACTCATTTCTGAAGCATTTGAAGCAAGAATTCAAGGGGATCAATTAAAGAATATAGTAGTAGTGTAGTATGATGTTTTAGGCTAAATTTTAGAGAGAGAAGCTCCAACTTCTCTCTAGAATTCTAGGTTTCTTAGTTTAATTTCTTTCTAGTTTTAGGTTTTGATCTTATTTTACCATAGTTTTCTTTATATTTTCTTGTTCTAGTATCTTAATTTGCCTAGTTTCTCTTGTTAATTTCTCTATTTTGCTACTTTTTAGTTTATGAACAATTGTTAAATTCTAATTTTTCTTTAATACAATTTGATGTTTTCATGTTTATTGATACTTGTTTGAGTTGTTAGTATTTTTTTCTTGCATTGGTTTAGTCATAGATTTGATTAATTCTAGCAATTTATGATATTTTTATAATATACCTTTCAAGTATTTGATGAAATACTTCTTTTGGTTTTAGAGTAGAATCTTGTATTATTGACTTGGAATTGAGGACTTAGGTGACCTTGAGTCATTGATGTCCAATATTAATTAGTGATTTAGGGTTGTTAGTTGATTTTATTTCTATTAACGCTATCTCTTCACTAAGCCTAATTAGTAAGTTGGATAGGATTTGTGGATTAAGATCAATTATGCCTATTTGACTTTCTCCAATGTTTAAGGGTTGACTAAGTGGGATTAACTCTTTATAATTGCTATCTTTGTAGTTAATGACAAGTATAGTGATCCTTGACTCTCAACCCTTATCAAGATATTTTTAACATTTGAATTTTCTTTTCTTTGTTTTAACTGCTCTTAGTTTAATTTCTCTTACTGTTTAAATATTGCATTGCTTCTTTTAATTGCTTTTTGTTTAAATTTCTATTTATTGTTATCAAACTCCATTTTTCATAGCCAATGCTGGTACACTCAATTATAATTTTGTGGGAGAATGGCTCGGAATTTAAGACTTCCGGTTATTTGATTTGAATTGGGACATTCTTACTAAACTTTGATATTGTTAATCGCCAGTTTATGACTATACTTATAACGAATCTTGTGTTTTGAACTTTATATTTTCTTACAATTGCTTGATTCTTACTTGAGTATTTTTATGCTCCTTTATTAATTGTTTATTTGTTTTAGCCTACAATTTTTTTTAAAGTATCTCAAGCACACTAGAATTAGTGAAGTATATATTTCTTTTGTATAATTGTGACATAGCTTTCAAGTGCTAGTGCGTGAGTTCTAAGGCACACGCAAACTTAGAATTCATGCACTATTTTCCTTAATGACACAAACTAATCAACTCACTTCATTTTAGTGATTATTATCTCATTCCAATGATATATGCTTCTTTGTCTTTGAATTTACTTGTCTTACTATATTCTATTTTATATTTTTTAGGATGAGTCATCATAAGAAAAAAGAAAAGCAAAAAAAAAAACTGCCACGATGGATGGCGAAGGGAGAAACCTCTCCCTCAGCTGCAGCAGTCAGATGATCCACCAGTTGAAGGTGGCAATTCCTAAAGTCTTCACACCCCAAAATCATAGTAAGCGCATAGAGGACTGTGCGAAATTCAAGTGTGAGGGAGGCTGAAAAACCCCATTTTTAGGGTTTATCTTGTGCTTAATTTAGTAGATTTTATCCATTATTCTCACACTTATTCATATAATTTGGATGTTTTACATTTTCCTTCCTAATTTTGTACTAAGATTGAAAACAAGCTTCTTTGGCCTTAAATTTGTTAATTTTAACCCCCTCTTATTACTATTCGATATCGTGATATGTTTGATGAGTGTTTTCAGGGTTTATAGGCAAGAATGGCTTAGAGGACGGAAAGAAAGTATGCAAAAGTGGAAGGAAAGCAAGAAAGTGATGTTTTCAGAAGCTGGCAGCGACGCGTACGCGTGGGCGATGCGTACGCATGAGTGGCGCAGAAGACGAGCGACGCGCACGCGTGGATGACGCGTACGCGTGACTAGGATTTTTGCCAAGCAACGCGTACGCATGGGCGACGCGTACGCCTGACAAAGCGTCATGTGCTGCAATTTGCAAAAAGCGCTGGGGGCGATTTCTGGGCTGTTTTTGGCCCAATTCCAAGCCCGAAAACACAGATTAGAGGCTGCAGAGTGGGGGAATCATGGACACACACCTCATTATTCACACATTAGGTTTTAGATATAGTTTTTAGAGAGAGAGATGCTCTCTCCTCTCTCTCTAGGTTTTAGGGTTCTTAGTTTTATTCCTTTTCAAATTCTGAATTCTATCTTATTTCAATTTAGTTTTTCTTCTACTTTTATTTGTTCTAACATTCTAGTTTATTTATTTCCCTTGATGATGACTTTATGTTGCCAATTTAGTTTATGAATTCTCATGTTAGATTTGATTTCCCTTTTAATGCAATTTGAGGTATTTCATGTTTATTGCTTCTTCCGTTAGTTGTTATCATTGATTTTGCAATTGTTGGTTTTAGTATTTACATTCTCTTGTTTCTTTTCTATGATTTTATTTTGTGCCTTTCAAGTATTTGATAAAATACTTGGTTGGATTCTAAATTAGCTTTTTATGTTCTTAGCTTAGATTGAGTAATTAGAGACTCTTGAATTGTCAAAGTCTCTTGTTGGTTGGTGATTGAAACTTGCTAGTTGGCTTGAGCTTCACTAACTCTAGTCTTTGATTAGGACTTGTGAATTCAAGTTGATTTTCTCACTTGACTTACCTTCAATTGTTAGAGGTTAACTAAGTGATAGTAAAAGGCAATTACCATCACAAGTGACTATGATAATGAGGATAGGAATTCTAATTATCAATCCTTGCTAGGACTTTTCTTAATTATTAGTTTATTTTCTTGTCATTTTACTTTCTTGTTCCTTATTTCAAAACCCAAAAAGATACAATCTCATAACCAATTATAAGTACACTTCCCTGCAATTCCTTGAGAGACGACCCGAGGTTTAATACTTCGGTTTATTTTTATTGGGTTTGCTTTAGTGACAAACAAATTAAATTTGATTGAGGTTTAATTGTCGGTTTAGATCTATACTTGCAACGCAATTATTTTTGTGAAATCCTTTACCGACGATTTTTCCCCATCAATTTTTGGTGCCGTTGCCAGGGAATTGCAAACGTGTGCCTTATTATTGGTTATTGTACATATTTGCCTTTTGCTTATTTGTTAGTTTTTGTTAGTTTTAGGACTGTGTTGCTTATTTTTATTAGTTTTTATTTTCTCTTGATACTATGAATTCTCACCCCTTTGGCTATGATTTTGGTTACAATTATATTGTAGGAAGTGAAGATTACAATGAGAACATGCATCAAGGTTGGGACAATCAAAGATGGGAAGAGCCACAAGGATTTGATCAACCCTCTTGGCAACAACCTCCTCCAATGCACTATGAGCAACAACCATTCTATGATGCATACCAAGACAATGGTTATGGTGGACCTTTTTGTGACAATCAACAACCCCACCATATCCCTATGAATCCCCTCCTCAATATAGCACTCAACCACCATACTCACAAGCCCCCCTTTCTACTGATCCTAACCCATACCCACCATACCAACCACTTTATGAACCATATGAACCGTATATAGAACCACCCCAATTCCAACCCAATTACTCCCAAGAACCACCACCTCCAATGTATACAAATTTTCAACCACAAGAGAAATTTTCTTTTCCACCATAACCCTCCATAGGAGAATGTCAATATCCATCAATCCAAGAGCACTATGATCTTACTTATGATATCCAAGCGGAACAAGAGTCAAGGGATCGTCTCAAGAAAATACTGGATCAACTTCAAGCAACCATCCATCGAATAGAGCGAGTGGAAAGCCGAAAAGCACACTAAGCTCTCATGGCTAACATATCTCAACTTGAGAATAAAGGATTGAAGTATGTTGTGCAACAAGTGGAAAAGATAGAGAGTGTTGAACCGCCATACTCTTGAAGTATCAACCTTGATGAGCATTGATTTGCAACTCCAACCACTAAAGATCCTTCTCTTACGCTTAATGCCACAAAGCCTCCTAAGTTGGCCATTCGTTTCAAGAATACCATATTCAAGTGGGATAGTAAAGCGAATAGAGATAAGTCTTACCCACTCAAATGAAGGAGTAGATGGCCACCTAGGTAGAGAATTCTCCAACGACCTTGACAAAGCATACTTAACTCCTATCCAAGCTTTTCGAAAGACTTCCACTTCCACCTCATTCTCAAACTCACTTAGAGAAGATTCTTCATATTCAATGAGTTCATTTGCCGATGTGAATTCATCACTAGGAAGACTTGATTCATGATCATCATCACCAACGGAACTTGCTTCTTGATCTATCTTATCCAATTCTTCATAGGGAATATGCCATGGAGGTTGTGCACTAGCCTCCTTGACAATAATTTCAATCTTCTTGGAGGAATACTCTACAACTCTAGATTCCCATGGAGGTTCTGCATCTCCTAAGTCTTCAACCACTTCTTCCTCTTCAACTATTCCGGCTTCCTCCACTTGTTCCAATACAAAGTCACGTTCCTCATTGTCCACTGGATTTCCTAATCTCTCCTTCATGCTACGTTCTTCATTAGATTCTCCACATATAGCCATGGGAGTGCTTTGAGTGTTGACGTGCAGTGAAGCTAAATTATCTACTACCTCGGTCAAGGTAGCTATGAACTCTTGTGTCATCCTTTGCATCTCTCTTTGCTCTTGAAGAAGGACACTTAGAGTGTCATTCATTGGAGATTGGGGTAGATATGAGGGTTCATTACTCGGGAGGTAAGGTCATCATGATAAGGGTATGGCGGTTCAACACTCTCTATCTTTTCCATTTGTTGATACTTCAAGAGCTAGATGCAAGGGTGGAACTAGTGAACATTTGGTTGGATCTAAGAGAAGAGTTTGGTATTGCATTGAGAATTCGGATTGCTTGCCACCCGGTTGGAACAATGATGATCCACTTAAAGACGGGTGTAGAAACAACATTTGGGATCCCGGCATACAAGAGGATCAACTTTGGGAGCTCAAAGCTTATGGAGAGCTTCATCAAGGCTTGGTGAACTCATTCGGAAATGTCGGAGCTTATTAGAAGTCCAAGCGTTGGTGGAAGTTTCAAGATGAGTTCAAGCACAGGCCACCATGAGAAGGAGCTCACCAAATATCCAACTTAAGGACTTTAACAAAAAGTGTTAGGTGGGAGACACCCCACCATAGTAAACTCTTCCAATTTTATTTCTTTTATTTATGTTGGTAATTAATTGAATTTTTATTTTTAGTTAGAATTATTTAGTTTAAGTTGTGGTTTTACTGGTTTAATAATATTTGGATTTATTTTGGTAGTTTGTTAGTTTAAAAAAAAAGGGTGTGACGCGTACGCGTGACCCACGCGAACGCGTCGATGCGAATTTCACTCTCTAATAAAAAGTTACAAAGAGTTGGGACAAAACCGCGCGGGAGGGGTGCCAGGTACACAACCCACCCACGCGTGCGCGTCGTCGACGTGTACGCGTCATTTGCATTTCTGGCACTCCACGTGTGGGCGTGAACGACACGTATGCATCGTATCAAAATCCCACCCCAATGCAAAGTTACAGAGAGTTGCACGAAAACGGCGCAGAAATTGTGTGTTTAGCACAATTTCGCCTGACGCGTACGCGAACTCCACGCGTACCCGTCACCTTCATTTCTCTCTACCCATGCACACGCGTCAGTGACGCGTACGTGTGGGTTTGAATTCACTACCATCCCTTATGCGTGAACCCTACCCACTCGCGTCGTTCACCCACACCGTCTCTTTCTCTTCTTCCTTTCTTCCCTCCATTGAAACTCAACCTACCCATAACCACCCTCTATCAACCACCACCGGCTGCCCTAGTCTGGCAACCCCAAGCCACCGCCGACCACTCTTCTCCCTCTCTACCCCCTTCTTCTCTCTATCCCTCTTCTCTGTCCGTTCGCCCATTCTCTCCGTCTTCACCAAGCACCGCCGCGGCCACGCCCTTGCCGCTGTGAACCAGCCACCTCTGAGCTGACATTGCTCCACCTTCCCTTTCCAACCCCAATTCTGTCTACTTCTTCCCAGGTTCCAGTTCCATCTGTTTTAACTTCTGCTTCTGTTTTTAAATTTCCTTTGATTAATTTCCATGGTAGTGTTAGTTGATCAGGTGGCTGATTGATTAGGTTAGCTTAGTTGAATTAGGTGGTTAGGTAGTTAATTGATTTTATAGTGGATTTAGGTTTGTTTTGATTCATGCTGCTATTGGAAGATTTTGCTATTTTGGTTCTTACTGATGTTAGTATTTGTTAATTTTCTATTTGAAAGTGATTTGTTTGTTGCTGGTAATGACTTGCCCTATGCTGATTTGGTTTATTGACGTTGCTGAGTCTTATCTGAAATTGCTGAGTTCTTATCTGAGTTGATTTGCTTTCTTGATACTAGATTCCTGATGCTGTATAGTGTTTATGTTGCTATGTTCTTGCTGAGATTTGTTATTTGATACGAGAAATTTCTGCACTGTGTTGCAGCAATGACAATTTTGTTGTTGCTTTACTCTTACTTTAATGATTGAATTTAAGTTGTCATTGCTGCTCTGTACTTGCTGTTGATACTGAATTCCTTCTTTGCTAAATCTGTGTCATCCCCTGCTGCTGTGTTCCTAATTATTGCTACTATTTTGACATGATGGCTTGTTTGCTTAGTTCATATGATATATTGGTTGTTGATTTTGTTTAAATTATTTTGAATTCATATGGGCTGAATTTTACTGCTTGTTTTTATCCGGGAACGTCCAAATTACTGCCAGAATGCTGTTGAATTTTTCTAAAATCTTTATACTATTAATTTCCAATTGTGAACTAAATTTGGCACATTTTGACTTTATTCCTACTTGATTACTGCCAAATTCAATTCATGAATTGGTCGGCTAGCATTTTCACCTCTTCTTTGCTTCCCTTGACAAAATTCTGTGTCAAATAGAACCTTGATTAACCAAGTGATTTTGAACCTCTTTTCTGTTTTTAATTTTGTTTTAAGTTAGGTTAATACCCTTCTATTTCTGGCTTTCTGTCTGCTTGCTTATTTACCTATTTTTCTTTTCTCTGCTTTATTTAATATTTTATATCCTGTAATTTCTGTTTTCAGGATGTCTGACAGAGGAAAAGGCAGAGCGAAGGTCACCTCCAATAAGAGGAAAAGGTCACAGGCACCCACTGAGCCAATGACCTTAGGCTTATCTGAGCGGAAACTTAATGAGAAGGAGAAGGCTGACCAAGCTATACCTTCTAACAACTTATATAAGTTTTCCAACCTATACTATGATCTCAGATTTGAGCACTTTTCTAAGCGGAACCTCATTGTGAAAAGGAGACTAGTTGTACCCTCCGATCTGAAACAGTATACTGAGCGTCGGATTGAGGAGAGGGGTTGGGTATTTTTGGACAGAGAGATAGTGCGAGTGAACGAGTCTTGGGTCCAAAAATTCTATTGCAATTACTACCGAGCGACCCTTGATGCAATTCATCTCAGAGACAGACAGATTCTGGTTACAGAGCAGGCTATTGAGGACATCCTTCACCTTCAGCCTATGATCAGTGATACGGATGCCTTCCATTAGGCTAAGGAGGATATTAAATGCATGATTTTTGATTGGGACGCAGTGCATCGTACGGTTGCCCTTCTTGATGCCCCTTGGGAGCAAGGATCCAAGAAAGAGACCCCGCGAAGCATTAAGTTCGACTATCTGACGAGAAGCCAAGTTGTGGCAGCAGATTCTATATACCTATGTCATGCCCAGTACTCATTCTACTGAAGTCCCGGCTGATATGATAGTTCTGATTTGGTGTGTCTTAGAGGGGAAGGAGCTGTACCTTCCACGACTCATCAGGAGATACATGTACCGGGCCAATATCAGAGGTAACCTACCATTCGCTTGTTTGGTCACACAGCTAGCTCACCGGGTTGAGGTACCCTGGGAGCAGGGCGATGGGGCACCAGCCGCTCACTGTAAGGAGAAGGTTATCCCTTGGGGTGACTGGTTTCGTGACCGTCCAGTAGCCTGGTGCAGAGACCGAGCAGCCATAGCAGCAGCTACTGAGCCGACTACTTCTTCAGCTGCAGCAGGACCATCTGCACCATCTCGAGCAGCACCTTCATCTACATCACAACTGGTCTACCATCTTGTGTAGTGCCTCTTTGAGCGCATTGATCAGATGGAGCGCTGCAATCAGCGATACTATGAGCAGTCAGAGCATCGCAACAAGCGACGCTATGCACATCTAAAGCTGATTGTGACTTCGGGACGTACTGACATCCCCTCTGAGCCTGGCACACCTTTGGAGCACTCTGAGGAGGAGGAGGATGAACAGGAGGAGGCGCAGCAAGAGGAGACTCAGCTTGAGCATCCTACAGAGCCACAGGCACCTGCACAACCACAGCCGACAGAGCCAGAGGCACATCCTTCGACAGGCGACGATAGAGATGCAGACGTTGACCTCGTTCACTCGACTTGATTTGAGGAGCATCGAGGACGATGCTGTTATTTAAGTGTGGGGAGGACGCCATCATCAGCGGAGTCTATATTTTGGTGAACCATTTCAGACTTTTGTTCTATTTTGCTTTATTTTGTTTTATTTTTTAGTACTTGCACATTTTTACTTTATTGTACTTGTGTTTATTTTTACTTCATTGCATTTTGTACTTTGGCTTGTATATATATCTTAGATTCTTAGTTTGAATTGCACTTTTAGTTTATTAGTTGTGATTTGGAAAAATATGGATTATTGAGCTTAGTTTACCCCTTTGCATATGAGAAATTGGTTTGATTGAAAATAGGAAGTGAACTAAAATTTTTTTAATAACTTTTCATAATCACAACATTTAATTTAGTATATATATATAATAATAAATGTTGGTCAATTTGTTGAAAATTTCAAGAAATTCATTTTTCTAAGAACAGGCATTTAAGATTCATATTGATTTGAGTTAAAACTTTTTGAAACTTGCATGATATATATGTATGGTTTGGAATATGGTTTTTGAGCTAAGAACACACAATCCATGAGTTTTTGAGCTTAATTGCATGGTTACATTATTTAACCATGATTTTTATTCTTGTGTGTTTTCTTCTCTATGATTGCAATCTTTGGTTTGTTCCATTCTATATGTCCATTATTTAACCATGATTTTATGCATATTTAGGGCATTACTTAGTGCATATTTAATGCATATTTATGCATATTTATGCATATATTTATGCATAGTACACCGACTTTGCAGAACAGTCGAGTAAAACATGATTCTTAGATAACCAGTCCAAACCCAAGATAAGATCAAGACCGGTCATCGACAAACAGATTAAATCATGAATAAAATCACGTTGTTGGACCCTAAATGAAATTTGCGGGCATCCTAGCCTAGTTATCATGGCTTTATGGGTGGCATTATACATCTTTAGGTCATAACCTAAGACTACAATCTTCAATCCTAACTCACTAGCTATTTCAAATGCAATGAATGAATGCGTGGCTCTCGAATCAAATAAAGCATTTAAAATTTGACTAGCCATTTCACAGTTACCTCGATAAGTGTCTCGAATCCCTCGGCACCAACAGCCGAGGTGGTGAACACCTGACCAGACTAATGTGCTTTCCCTGCACCTTGCTTCTGCTTCTCCGGACAGTTTGCGGCTTTATACCCCGCTTTACCACAAGAATAGCACAACTCCCATCCGGCCTTGCATGGGGCTCCTGGATGGTGACTTCCGCACCTAGCACAAGCTTGCTCATTCTAAGGTTGCTTCCCAAACCTTTTCCATTGTGAGTTGTTGTTGTTGGGCCTCCTGAAAGAGCCTCCCCCGCTTGAAAGGCAGACCTCTAGGAGCAAAGCTCTTCCCTTGGTTCTGTGGAAATGGTCCCCTATGGCTTCCTATCTCCGCAGACGCCTTCTTCACACACTCTTCAGCAACCCTGCTCTTGTTTACCAACTCTGAAAAAGTTCAGATCTCTATTGATCCCAATGCACTAAAGATATCGCTCCGGAGTCTTCCTTCATACTTAATGCACTTCCATTCCTCAAAGTCTCCTGGGGGCCCCTGACACATACGGGAAAACCTGAACAGCTCCTCAAACTTGTTAGTATACTTAAATACGGACATAGCACCCTGCTTCAACTGCAGTAACTCCAGTTCCTTGGCCGTCCTAGCAGAATTCGGAAAGTACTTCTTATAGAACTCATCCTCGAAGGCATCCCAAGTGATAGAGTCATCACCCTGCTACAGGAGACGTCGGACTCCTTGCCACCAATGTGATGCTTCCCTAGTGAGCAGATAGGTAGCAAACTCAACACACTGCCCTTCAGGTACCATCTGCGCTTGCAATGCTCACTCCATAGCCTGAAACCAGGTATCGGCTTCAGTCGGACTAGTGGTTCCCTTGAACTTAGGTGGATTAACCTTCAAGAAAGTTGCCAGTGTCATCGGGCCCTGAGTTTTTGAGCTTAATGGCATGGTTACATTATTTAACCATGATTTTTATTCTTCTGTGTTTTCTTCTCTATGATTGCAATCTTTGGTTTGTTCAATTCTATATGTCCATTATTTAGTGCATATTTATGCATATATGTGATTGAGGCCATCATTTGATTATAGCTCACTTATCCCAAATAGCCTACCATTTCATTACCTTTGTTTGCCACTTTGAACCTTTCAACCTGTAACACCCTACCACACAGAGTGTTATGCTTAAGTTATAAGACTGAGGTGGCGAGGTATTACGACCTCTAAAAATAAAATTTAGTACATATAGTATTGTGAAGAATGATTATAACTAGGAGCCTTTGAAGAAAATGGGGTAAATCAAAATCATAACTCGAAAAGCACAACCCTCCGATAGATAACGTAACGAAACAGATAAAGGAAAAGCTAAGGCAAGAATATATCCAAAGAGTGCCAAAAACACAAATATCCAAAACTCAAAATCCGGTTGCGAAGAAAACCGGTCCGAGCATAGAAGTATATACAAATATATATAAAGCAAGAAACCCAAAGGAAACCCAAAGGGCGAGAAACAAAATCTATTCTCCAAAACAACCTATAAGAGGAGTCAAAACAGTATATTTATATACATTATTTAGTGGAGATAAAAGTATCTAAGTGAAAACATGAAACCAAAGTAAAAATCCCAAGAACAAGGATCTTCGCTATTTCAGAAGTCTCCAGCATGCCTCAGCAAGAAGCCTCACGTCCTGTATCTGAAAACTACAAAATCCGCATGGGTGAGAACCGGAGGTTCTCAGTCTGGTAACAGTACCCACATATCTAACATGTAATGTCCTGGGAAAGTCGAAGGCAATCCTAGAACTTCCACCAGATATATCAAAGCTTATAACAGACAAAACCATAAATGGCAACTGACTAAGGATCTTTGTATATACGAAAATGAACAAGAAAGCTCCTTATTCTCAAGCACTGGCATGTAACAAAAGAGAAGTAAGATCCTCAATGGGATTTATAAGTGATTACCTAGGATTTGTAATTGAATGGGGGGAAATGCCTACATCTAACAGACCTCCCGCTAACCCATATCTGCCGGATAAAGTTATAGGAGGGGATTGTGTTGGATCCATACAGCATCGCCTTTTGGATCACAATACCACTCCATCGGCCCCTAAGATAGAGCTAGCCCAATATCAGGCTGAATACCTATTGAGGTTGTCCTAGAGGAGGATCAAGGGAGTCAGATCCCCAGGTGGGACAAATCTGGTCTTTGTCTTTGCAAGGGAAAAAAGACAAACGTGATCATCCAACGCCGCTTAATTTCCTGGAATTAGTCACTTCAACACCCTTCGATGGTTATACAGGTATCCAAAAATACGAACGAGATGGATGTTCATTGTCCCAATCATTCTTGTTAGTTTCGATCTCGAAAAGAAAGGAAGAATTTTTTTAGTTTTATTTATATATTTTTTATTTAGCATAGTTTGTATACATATCTTTTTACTTTTAGTTGTGTATGAATGAACATGTGATAATATGATCTAGGTAATGTTTTCTATACGCATGAAATGATTGAGATTAGTATAGAGTAGAAAAAAGAACTTAGAATATAAATTTTCATCCAACTATATATATATATATATAGGGTAAAGTATACTTTTTGTCCCTGAAACAAAAGTTTCAAAAATACCTTTAAGTTTTATTTTGTTTCAATTTTGTTCCAAAAGTTTTTTATTTGCATCAAATATACCCCTGACAGCTAATTTTTCAAAAAATTTAAGATCAATTCAACAACAAAATCATAAGAACAACCCTCAATACAAGCAAATCAAGCATAATTTTCATGTATTTTTGTTAGATTAGTCTAAAATTTTTTGAAAATTTAGTCGTATAGGGTATATTTGATGCAAATTGAAAACTTCTGGGACAAAATTGAAACAAAATAAAACTTAGGGGTATTTTTGAAACTTTTGCCAAACTTCAGGGACAAAAAATATACTTTACCCTATATATATATATATAGGCCACTTGATTAAAATAATAAATTTTTAAAAAATTGTTTTAGGGCAACCTAATTGATTTTTGTAAAATCTTTCTTTTGAATTTGCTTAAACAATAATTGTGGAACATAGATGAGAGCTAGAACAATCTAGTGAGATTTTGAGCTTTTAATGTGTGGTTGCATTATTTCAATCATTATTTCATCATTATGTGTATTCTCTCTATAATTGTGATCTTTGACTTGTTTGATTCTTTATTTCTAATATTTTTGTGTATGTATGTATTTATATGATTAAGACCTTCATTTTATATTAGCTAACTTACTCAAATGACCCTACCCTTTGCATCTACTATTGTAATTCATTTTGAACTTTATTGATCCTTTTGTTCTTAATTTTAGCACATCATAACCATAAGCGAAAAATAATAAATATTCCAATTTGAATCTTTGATTGGATTAAACTAGTGGGTGTTACATGATCTAAGTGTGCAGAAAATTTTTAAAAGAAAAAAAACCTTGGTAGAGAATAAAAATATGTATTTTGAGTTTTTATTGAAAATTTTTAGGAATTGGGTGCATACTCATGCATTAAATGCTTGAACCATATGTATTTATCTTTAAAAAAAAAGAAAAAATAAAAATAAAAATAAAAAAGGGATGAATGTTACTCCCAAAAGAAAAGTTGAGAAAATATGTGATGTGAATTGAGGAAGCGCATGTGTATGAAAAATGAATAATTGGTAGTTAGGATTTTGCATTAGAATTGAATAGGTTGTTGTAAGTTAGGTGGAAGTTTAAGCTAATCAAAGATTCAATTTCTAGTTCACTTAATCAAATACATTCTCACATTTACCTTAGTCTCATTACTATCCTTTAAAGTCCTCATAATATTTGTATGCATGTATTGAATATTTGTTGATTGTTAGAAGGAGAATATGTCTTAGAAAGCAAGGTTAGAAGAGAATTGAGTGAATCAATCCTCACACTTGAGCAATTAGAAAATATACACATTCGGTGAGAGGTTCGATTGCTCAATTCTATGTTTCAACCTATCTATTATCTTGCTAGTTATATGTTTAAAACTCAAATTGATTCATGGGACTGCATTGATTGCTATATTGTTTTAGCCTTCTATGTTTATATATTTTCTTGAAAATTGATTTGTTTTGACTAAGTATATACAAGTAGATAGAACTAGATAGAAATAGGTAGAATAATTATAGATAGCTTGCATTTAATAAGTGTGATATCCTTTAATCTTGTCTTTCTTAATGCTTAGTGGTGCACAAATTGTAAATCACACTTTTCACAACTCGTACCACTAACCAGCAAGTGCACTGGGTCGTCCAAGTAATACCTTACATGAGTTAGGATCGATCCCACGGAGATTGTCGGCTTGAAGCAAGCTATGGTTATTTTGTAATTCTTAGTCAGGAAATCAATGATAAGAGTGATTATATTTATGAAGAGTAAAAAAAGCATAAATTAAATAGTACTTGTTATGCAGTAATGGAGAATAGATTGAGGTTTTGGAGATGCTCTGTCTTCTGAATCTCTGCTTTCCTACTGTCTTCTTCTTCACGCATGCAGGTCTCCTTCCATGGCAAGCTGTATGTTGGTGGATCACCGTTGTCAATTACTACCATCCGTCCTCTCAGTGAAAATGGTCCAAATGCGCTGTCACCGCACGGCTAATCATCTGTCGGTTCTCACTCATGTTGGAATAGGATCCATTGATCCTTTTGCGTCTGTCACTACGCCCAGCACTTGTGAGTTTGAAGCTCGTCATAGTCATTCCATCCCAGATCCTACTCGAAATACCACAGACAAGGTTTAGACTTTCCGGATCTCAGGAATGGCCGCCAATAATCCTAGCCTATACCACAAAGACTTTGATCATGAACCAAGAGGCTAAGAGATATACACTCAATCTAAGGTGGAACGGAAGTGGTTGTCAGGCACGTGTTCATAGGTTGAGAATGATGATGAGTGTCACGGATCATCACATTCATCACGGTTAAGTACAAGCGAGTATCTTAGAATAGAAACAAGCATGATTGAATAGAAAACAGAAGTAATTGCATTAATTCATCGAGACACAGCAGAGCTCCTCACCCCAATCATGGGGTTTAGAAACTCATGCCGTCAGAAATACAATGTAAAACGTGAAAAATGTCATGAGGTACATAGTAAGTCTCTAAAAGTTGTTTAAATACTAAACTAGTAACCTAGGTTTACAGAAAATGAGTAAACTACGATAGATAGTGCAGAAATCCACTTCCAGGGCCCAATTGGTGTGTGCTGGGGCTGAGACTTGAGCTTTACACGTGCCTAGGCTGTTTTTGGAGTTAAACGCCAGGTTGTAACCTGTTTTGGGCGTTTAACTCCAACTTGTAACCAGTCTCTGAATCAGATTTTTGCTCAGGTCCCTCAATTTCAGCCAAAAAATACCTGAAATCACAGAAAAACACACAAACTCATAGTAAAGTCCAGAAATGTGAATTTTGAATAAAAACTAATAAAAATATACTAAAAAGTAATTAAAACATGCTGAAAACTACTTAAAAACAATGCCAAAAAGCATATAAATTATCCGCTCATCACAACACCAAACTTAAATTGTTGCTTGTCCCCAAGCAACTAAAAATCAAATAGGATAAAAAGAAGAGAATATACTATAAATTCCAAAATATCAATGAAACTTAGTTCCAATTAAATGAGCGGGACTAGTAGCTTTTTACCTCTGAACAGTTTTGGCATCTCACTTTATCCTTTGAAGCTCAGGATGACTGGCATCTATAGGAACTCAGAATTTAGATAGTGTTATTGATTTTCCTAGTTCATTATGTTGATTCTTGAACACAGCTACTTTATGAGTCTTGGCCGTGGCCCTAAGCACTTTGTTTTCCAGTATTACCACCGGATACATAAAGGCCACAGACACATAACTGGGTGAACCTTTTCAGATTGTGACTCAGCTTTGCTAAAGTCCCCAATTAGAGGTGTCCAGAGTTCTTAAGCACACTCTTTTTGCTTTGGACCTCGACTTTAACTGCTCAGTCTCAAGCTTTTCACTTAACACCTTCACGCCACAAGCACATGGTTAGGGACAGCTTGGTTTAGCCGCTTAGGCCAGGATTTTATTCCTTCGGGCCCTCCTATCCATTAATGCTTAAAGCCTTGGATCCTTTTTTTTACCCTTGCCTTTTGGTTTAAAGGGTTATTGGCTTTTTGCTCTTGCCTTTTGGTTTAAAGAGCTATTGGCTTTTTCTGCTTGCTTTTTCTTTTTCTTTCTTTTTTTTTCTTTTCGCCCTTTTTTTTTTCGCAAGCTTTGTTATTCACTGCTTTTTCATGCTTCAAAAATCAATTTTATGATTTTTCAGATTATCAGATAACATTTCTCCTTTTTCATCATTCTTTCAAGAGCCAGCAAATTTAACATTCATAAACAACAAATTCAAAAATATGCACTGTTCAAGCATTCATTTAGAAAACAAAAAGTATTGTCACCACATCAATATAATTAAACTAATTTCAAGGATGAATTCAAAATCATGTACTTCTTGTTCTTTTGTGATTAAAACATTTTTCATTTAAGAAGGTGATGGATTCATAGGACATTCATAGCTTTAAGGTATAGACACTAGACACTAATGATCATGTAATAAAGACACAAACATAAATAAGCATAAAGCATAGAGAACGAAAAACAAAAAAATAAAGAACAAAGAAATTAAAGAACAGGTCCACCTTAGTGATGGCGGCTAGTTCTTCCTCTTGAAGATCTTATGGAGTGCTTTAGCTCCTCAATGTCTCTTCCTTGCCTTTATTGCTCCTCCCTCAAAGCCCTTTGATCTTCTCTAATTTCATGGAGGAGGATAGAATGCTCTTAGTGCTCCACCCTTAGTTGTCCCATGTTGGAACTTAATTTTCCTAGAGAGGTGTTAATTTGCTCCCAATAGTTTTGTGGAGGAAAGTGCATCCCTTGAGGCATTAGTGGTTATGGAAAAACAAAAAAGCAATGCTTTTTCCACACCAAACTTAAAATATTTGCTCGTCCTCGAGCAAAAGAAGGAGGAAAGGAGGAGAAGGAAGTGTGTATAAAAAGGTGTGGAAGGTAGGGATCCTGTGGGGTCTACAAATCCTGAGGGGTCAAGGACTTATCATCCCTGCTCCATTGAGGCGTGCAAAAACGCCCTTAGTGTGCAATCCTGGCGTTTAACGCCAGACTGCTGCTTGTTTCTGGCGTTAAATGCCAGCTTTTTTCCCTTTCTTGGCGTTAAACGCCAATTTGATGCTCTGTTCTGGCGTTAAACGCCAGTCTGGTGCTTGTTTCTGGCATTTAACGCCAGCTTGATGCTTCTTTCTGGCGTTAAATGCCAGTCTGATGCTTCTTACTGGCGTTTAAATGCCAGTAAGCTCTTCCTCCAGGGTGAGCTATTTTTAATGATTTTTTTAATTCTGTTTTTGATTTTCCAGTTGTTTTTGTGACTTCACATGATCATCAACCTAAAGAAAACATAAAATAGCAATGGAAAATAAATATATATAATTAAATAACATTGGGTTGCCTCCCAACAAGCGCTTCTTTAATGTCAATAACTTGACAGTGAGCTCTCATGGAGCCTCACAGATAATCAGAGCAGGGTTGGGGCCTCTCAACACTAAACTTAGAGTTTAGTTGTGGCCTCCTAACACCAAACTTAGAGTTTGAATGTGGGGGTTTTGTTTGACTCTGTATTGAGAGAAGCTTTTCGTGCTTCCTCTCCATGGTTACAGAAGGAGAACCTTGAGTCTTATAGTTTGCAATGTCTGCAAACCACAGAGCTTCCTAAATAGCAAACAATTGCTCATCCAGAAAGGTTTCAGAGATCTCAGTAGGAGGGAGGGATGCTCTTGCTACTGGTTCTATCCGGGACAGGTGATCAGCTACTTGATTCTCTGTCCCTTTTCTGTCTCTTATTTCTATATCAAACTCTTGCAGAAGCAACACTCATCTTATGGGCCTGGGCTTTGAATCCTGCTTTGTGAGTAGATATTTAAGAGCAACATGGTCAGTGTACACAATCACTTTTGATCCTACTAAGTATGATCTAAACTTGTCAATGGCATAAACCACTGCAAGCAGCTCTTTTTCTATGGTTGTGTAATTTTTCTGGACATCATTTAAAACACGGCTAGCATAATAAATGACATGCAAAAGCTTGTTATGCCTCTATCCCAATACTGCACCAATGGCATGGTCACTGGCATCACACATTAGTTCCAAAGGTAATGTCCAATCTAGTGCAGAAATAACTGGTGCTGTGACCAGCTTAGCTTTCAGGGTTTCAAACGCCTGCAAACACTCTGTGTCAAACATAAATGGCGTGTCAGCAGCTAGTAGATTGCTCAGAGATTTTGTGATTTTTGAAAAATCCTTTATAAACCTCCTATAGAATCCTGCATGCCCCAGAAAGCTTCTGATTGCCTTAACATTGGTAGGTGGTGGTAATTTTTCGATTCCCTCTACCTTAGCTTGATCCACCTCTATTCCCTTGTTCAAAATTTTATGCCCAAGGACAATTCCTTCAGTCACCATAAAGTGACATTTTTCCCAATTTAGAACCAGGTTAGTCTCTTGGCATCTTTTCAGAACAAGTGATAGATGGTTAAGACAGGAGCTAAATGAGTCTCCAAATACTGAGAAGTCATCCATGAAGACTTCCAGAAATTTCTCTACCATATCAGAGAAGATAGAGAGCATACACCTCTAAAAGGTTGCAAGTGCATTGCACAGACCAAAAGGCATTCTTCTGTATGCAAATACTCCAGATGGACATGTGAATGCTGTTTTCTCTTGGTCCTGAGGATCTACTACAATTTGGTTGTAACCTGAATAGTCATCCAAAAAGCAGTAGTATTCATGACCTGCTAGTCTTTCTAGCATCTGGTCTATGAATGGTAAAGGGAAGTGATCCTTCCTGGTGGCCAGAGCTTATGATTACAGGAAAAGTGTCACCTTTTCCAAGAAATACATATTTCAGGGATGGTGGTAGTGGTTTGAGCTCGGGTTTAGGAGGTTTCTCCTCTTCCTGAGGAGTTTTCAGAGGTTCTTTTATTTCCTCTGGTTCCTCCAGATCAGGCTAAACATCTTTAAAAATGTCCTCTAGCTCTGATTTGAGACTCTCAGTCATATTGACCTCTTCCACCAGGGAGTCAATAATATCAATGCTCAGACAGTCGTCTGATGTGTCTGGATGTTGCATAGCTTTGACAACATTCAACTTAAACTCATCCTCATTGACTCTCAGGGTTATCTCCCCTTTTTGGACGTCAATGAGGGTTCGTCCATTTCCAACACTACAAAGTCAGTAGGGAAGGCATATGGCCCAACCTTGACAATCATGTCCTCAATCATGCCTGATGGGTATTTAATAGAGCCATCAGCAAGTTGAAGACAGATCCGGGTTGGTTTGACCTCTTCAGTCAAGCCAAGCTTTCTGATAGTGGATGCAGGGATTAGGTTGATGCTTGCCCCAAGATCACATAGAGCTGTCTTGGAACAAGCACCTTCTAATGTGCATGGTATCATAAAGCTTCCAAGATCCTTAAGCTTTTCTGGTAAGCTTGTTAGGATGACTGTACTGCATTCTTCAATGAGAAAAACTTTTTCTGTTTCTCTCCAATCCTTCTTATGACTTAAGATCTCTTTCATGAACTTAGCATAAGAGGGTATTTGCTCAAGTGCCTCTGTAAACGGAATCTTTATTTCAAGAGTCCTGAGATAGTCTGCAAAGCGGGCAAATTATTTATCCTATTTTGCTTGGCGGAGTTTCTGAGGATAAGGCATTTTGGCTTTATATTCTTCAACCTTAGTTGCTGCAGGTTTATTTCCTACAGAGGCAGGTTGAGAAGCCTTCTTGAGGGAGTTATTATCAGCACTTGCAGGTGTCTGATCCCTCACTGGCGTTTGAACGCCAGAACTGAACATGGATTGGGTGTTGAATGCCAGATTCTCACCCTTTTCTGGTGTTTGAACGCCAGACTTGCTCCTCTCTGGGCTCTTACTGTCCTCAGAGGGATTTTGGGTAGTAGGTTGCTCATCCTCTGTCAGCTGTTCTTTTCTTGGCTTTCTGCTGCTTTGAGTTGAGGTATTTAATATTTTTCCAGTTCTTAATTGAACTGCTTGGCACTCCTCTGTTATCTGTTTTGATAATTGCTATTTTGTCTGATTCAATTGTGATTCCATATCCTTGTTAGCATTTTTGGTTTCTTGTAGCATCTCCTTAACTTCTGCTAACTGTCTTGTTATAGAAGATAGTTGCTGATTGAGTTCAGCAACTTGTTCCTGAGGACTAAAGTCAGTTGATACTTCCTTGGCTTCTTCTTTCATGGAGGACTTATTACTTATGTATAGATGCTGATTTCTAGCAACTATATCGATAAGCTCTTAAGCCTCTTCAATAGTCTTTCTCATGTGTATAGATCCACCAGCTAAGTGATCTAGAGATACCTGAGCTTTTTCTGTAAGCCCGTAGCCAGAACAGAGCATCAAGTTGGCGTTTAACACCAAGAAAGGGAGAAAAGTTGGTGTTTAACGCCAGAAACAAGCAGCAGTCTGGCGTTAAACGCCAGGATTGCACACTAAGGGCGTTTTTGCACGCCTCAATGGAGTAGGGATGATAAGTCCTTGACCCCTCAGGATCTGTAGACCCCACAGGATCCCCACCTGCCACACTTTTTCGTACACACTTCCCCCACCCTTGGCTGAACCTACCACACACCTCCTTCTCCTCCTTTCCTCCATCTTTTGCTCGAGGACGAGCAAACATTTTAAGTTTGGTGTGGAAAAAGCATTACTTTTTTGTTTTTCCATAACCACTAATGCCTCAAGGGATGCACTTTCCTCCACAATACTATTGGGAGCAGATTAACACCTCCCTAGGAGAATTAAGTTCCAACATGGGACAACTAAGGGTGGAGCACCAAGAGCATTCCATCCTCCTCCATGAAATTAGAGAAGATCAAAGAGCTATGAGGGAGGAGCAACAAAGGGAAGGAAGAGACATAGAGGAGCTCAAGAGCACTATTGGTTCTTCAAAAGGAAGAAGACGCCACCCTCACTAAGGTGGACCCGTTCCTTAATCTCCTTTTCTATTTATTTTTTCTGTTTTCATTCTCTATGCTTTATTTATGTTTGTGTCTTCATTACATGATCATTAGTATCTAGTGTCTATGTCTTAAAGCTATGAATGTCCTATGAATCCATCACCTTTCTTAAATGAAAAATGTTTTAATTACAAAAGAACAAGAAGTACATGATTTCAAATTCATCCTTGAAACTAGTTTAATTATTTTGATGTGGTGACAATACTTTTTGTTTTCTGAATGAATGCTTGAACAGTGCATATGTCTTTTGAATTTGTTGTTTATGAATGTTAAAATTGTTGGCTCTTGAAAGAATGATGAAAAGGAGAAATGTTGTTGATAATCTGAAAAATCATAAAATTGATTCTTGAAGTAAGAAAAAGCAGTGAATACAAAAGCTTGCGAAAAGAAAAAAGAAAAGAAAAATGGCGAAAAAAAAGAAAAAGAAAAAGCAAGCAGAAAAAGCCAAAAGCTCTCTAAACCAAAAGGCAAGAACAAAAAGCCAATAGCCCTTAAAACCAAAAGGCAAGGATAATAAAAAAGATCCAAGGCTTTGAGCATCAGTGGATAGGAGGGCCCAAAAGGAATAAAATCCTAGCTTAAGCGGCTAAACTAAGCTGTCCCTAACCATGTGCTTGTGGCCTGAAGGTGTCAAGTGAAAACTTGAGACTGAGCGGTTAAAGTCGAGGTCCAAAGCAAAAAGAAGAGTGTGCTTAAGAACCCTGGACACCTCTAATTGGGGACTCTAGCAAAGCTGAGTCATAATCTGAAAAGGTTCACCCAGTTATGTGTCTGTGGCATTTATGTATCTGGTGGTAATACTGGAAAACAAAGTGCTTAGGGCCACGGCCAAGACTCAGAAAGTAGCTGTGTTCAAGAATCAACATACTGAACTAGGAGAATCAATAACACTATCTGAATTCTGAGTTCCTATAGATGCCAATCATTCTGAACTTCAAGGGATAAAGTGAGATGCCAAAACTGTTCAGAGGCAAAAAGCTACTAGTCCCGCTCATCTAATTGGAGCTAAGTTTCATTGATATTTTGGAATTTATAGTATATTGTCTTCTTTTTATCCTATTTGATTTTTACTTGCTTGGGAACAAGCAACAATTTAAGTTTGGTGTTGTGATGAGCGGATAATTTATACGCTTTTTGGCATTGTTTTTAGGTAGTCTTTAGTATGATTTAGTTAGTTTTTACTATATTTTTATTAGTTTTTATGCAAAAATCACATTTATGGACTTTACTATGAGTTTGTGTGTTTTTCTGTGATTTCAGGTATTCTCTAGCTGAAATTGAGGGATCTGAGCAAAAATCTGATTCAGGCTGAAAAAAAAGACTGCTGATGTTGTTGGATTCTGACCTTCTGACACTCAAAATGGATTTTCTGGAGCTACAAAAGTCCAACTGGAGCGCTCTCAATTGCGTTGGAAAGTAGACATCCAGGGCTTTCTAACAATATATAATAGTCCATACTTTGCCTGAGTTTAGATGACGCAAACTGGCATTCAACGCCAGCTTTCTGCCCTATTCTGAAGTTAAACGCCAGAAACAGGTTGCAAAGCAGAGTTAAACGCCAGAAACAGGTTACAAACTGACGTTTAACTCCAAGGAAGACCTCTACACGTGAAAGCTTCAATGCTCAGCCCAAGCACACACCAAGTGGGCCCGGAAGTAGATTTCTGCATCATTTACTTATTTCTGTAACTGATGAGCGGATAATTTATACGCTTTTTGACAGTGTTTTTAGTATGTTTTTAGTAGGATCTAGTTACTTTTAGGGATGTTTTCATTAGTTTTTATATTAAATTCACATTTCTGGACTTTACTATGAGTTTGTGTGTTTTTCTGTGATTTCAGGTATTTTCTGGCTGAAATTGAGGGACTTGAGTAGAAATCAGATTCAGAGGTTGAAGAAGGACTGCTGATGCTGTTGGATTCTGACCTCCCTGCACTCAAAGTGGATTTTCTGGAGCTACAGAAATCGAAATGGCGTGCTTCTAATTGCGTTGGAAAGTAGACATCCAGGGCTTTCCAGCAATGTATAATAGTCCATACTTTGGCCAAGAATAGATGACGTAAACTGGCGTTCAACACCAGCTCTCTGCCCAAATCTGGCGTCCAGTGCCAGAAAAGGATCCAAAACCAGAGTTGAACGCCAGAAATGGATCAAAACCTGGCGTTCAACTCCACAAATGGCCTCTGCACGTGGAAAGATAAGGCTCAGCCCAAGCACACACCAAGTGGGCCCCGGAAGTGGATTTATGCATCAATTACTTACTTCTGTAAACCCTAGTAGCTAGTTTATTATAAATAGGACACAGACGCAAAAGGAGGGTGAATCCTATTCCAGCATGATCGAGAACCGACAGATGATTAGCCGTGCTGTGACAGAGCATGTGAGCATATTTTTCACTGAGAGGAGGGGATGTAGCCACTGACAACGGTGATGCCCTTGCATAAAGCCAGCCATGGAATGGAGTAAGACTGATTGGATGAAGATAGCAGGAAAGCAGAGGTTCAGAGGAACGAAGGCATCTCCATTCGCTTATCTGAAATTCTCACCAATGAATTACATAAGTATTTCTATCCCTATTTTATTATATTAAATTCGAAAACACCATTATCAATTTATATCTGCCTAACTGAGATTTGCAAGGTGACGATAGCTTGCTTCATACCAACAATCTCCGTGGGATTCGACCCTTACTCACGTAAGGTATTACTTGGATGACCCAGTGCACTTGCTGGTTAGTTGTATCAAAGTTGTGAACCATGGTGTTGGCACCATGTTCTTGGCGCCATTGCCAGGGAAAGAAAGAGCCATGAATTTTATATAATCAAAGTGTAATCACGATTGCGCGTACCAAGTTGCTCACGTTGCTAGGGATTGTTTGAGCCTGGACATCACAATTTCGTGCACCAAGTTTTTGGCGCCGTTGCCGGGGATTGTTTGAGCCTGGACATCACAAGGTTCATCCTGTTGCTCAGATTAGGTAATTTTCTTTTTATCTTGTTTTCAAAAATTTTTCAAAAATATTTCTAAAATTTTCTCATCTCAAAAATATTTCTAAAATTTTTTCATCTGTTTTTGAAAATAATACAAAAATGTTTTCAAAAATTTTATTCAAAATTTTTAAGAATGAATTCTAGTGTTTCATGAAGCATGTGAAGCCTGGCTGGCTGTAAAGCCATGTCTGAGTCACAATCTGAAAAGGTTCACCCAATTATGTATCTGTGGCATTTATGTATCCGGTGGTAATACTGGAAAATAAAGTGCTTAGGGCCACGGCCAAGACTCATAAAAAAACTGTGTTCAAGAATCATCATACTGAACTAGGAGAATCAATAACACTATCTGAACTCTGAGTTCCTATAGATGCCAATCATTCTGAACCTCAATGGATAAAGTGAGATGCCAAAACTATTCAAGAGGCAAAAAGCTATAAGTCCCGCTCATTTGATTGGAGCTATGTTTCATTGATAGTTTGGAATTTATAGTATATTCTCTTCTTTTTATCCTATTTGATTTTCAGTTGCTTGGGGACAAGCAACAATTTAAGTTTGGTGTTGTGATGATCGGATAATTTATACGCTTTTTGACAGTGTTTTTAGTATGTTTTTAGTAGGATCTAGTTACTTTTAGGGATGTTTTCATTAGTTTTTATGTTAAATTCACATTTATGGACTTTACTATGAGTTTGTGTGTTTTTCTGTGATTTCAGGTATTTTCTGGCTGAAATTGAGGGACTTGAGCAGAAATCAGATTCAGAGGTTGAAGAAGGACTGCTGATGCTGTTGGATTCTGACCTCCCTGCACTTAAAGTGGATTTTCTGGAGCTACAGAACTCGAAATGGCGCGATTTCAATTTCTTTGGAAATTAGACATCTAGGGCTTTTCAGCAATATATAATAGTCCATACTTTGGCCAAGAATAGATGACGTAAACTGGCGTTCAACGCCAGCTCTCTGCCCAAATCTGGTGTCCAGCGCCAGAAAAGGATCCAAAACCAGAGTTGAACGCCAGAAATGGATCAAAACCTGGCGTTCAACTCCACAAATGGCCTCTGCACGTGGAAAGATAAGGCTCAGCCCAAGCACACACCAAGTGGGCCCCGGAAGTGGATTTATGCATTAATTACTTACTTCTGTAAACCCTAGTAGCTAGTTTATTATAAATAGGACCTTTTACTAGTCTTTTTGACAATCTTTGATCAGTTGTATGCTATCTTAGATCACGTTTGAGGGCTGGCCATCTCAGCCATGCCTGGACCTTTCACTTATGTAATTTTAACGGTAGAGTTTCTACACTCCATAGATTAAGGTGTGGAGCTCTGCTGTTCCTCAAAGATTAATGCAAAGTACTACTGTTTTCTATTCAATTCATCTTATTTCGCTTCTAAGATAACCATTTGCACCCAAGAACGTGATGAAGGTGATGATTATGTATGACGCTCATCACCATTCTCCCCTATGAACACGTGCCTGACAAACACTTCCGTTCTACATGAAATAAGCTAGAATGAATATCTCTTAGATCTCCTAACCAGAATCTTCGTGGCGTAAGCTAGAATGATGGCGGCATTCAAGAGAATCCGGAAAGTCTAAACCTTGTCTGTGGTATTTTGCTGGTTAGTTGTATCGAAGTTGTGAACCATGGTATTGGCACCATGTTCTTGGCGCCATTGCCAGGGAAAGAAAGAGCCATGAATTTTATATAATCAAAGTGTAATCACGATTGCGCGTACCAAGTTGCTCACGTTGTCAGGGATTGTTTGAGCCTGGACATCACAATTTCGTGCACCAGTAACCCTAGTAACAAGTTAGTATAAATAGAACTTTTTACTATTGTGTTAGATATCTTTGGATCATTTCAATCTTTGATCAGTTTTATGCTATCTTAGACCTTTATGGAGGCTGGCCATTCGGCCATGCCTGGACCTTCATCACTTATGTATTTTCAACGGTAGAGTTTCTACACACCATAGATTAAGGTGTGGAGCTCTACTGTTCCTCATGAATTAATGCAAAGTACTATTGTTTTTCTATTCAATTCAAGCCTATTTCTTCTCTAAGATATTCATTCACACACAAGAACATGATGAATGTAATGTTTATGTGACGCTCATCACCATTCTCACCTATGAACGCGTGCCTGACAAACACTTTCGTTCTCAATCAATGCAAACAAGCTTGAATGTGTATCTCTTAGCTTGAATGTGTATCTCTTGAATGTGCAAACAAGCTTGAATGTGTATCTCTTAGTTAATTTCAAAATCTTTTCTAACTTCTTATCTTTTCAAATTTGATTTTCAAATCTTTTTCAATTAATCTTATCTTGTTTGATTCTTATCTTTTTCAAAACCACCTAACTAATTCTCTCTCTCTAATTTTCGAAAATCATTAACTTCTTTTTCAAAATTCCTTTTTAATTAACTAATTGATTTAAATTTTAATTTAATTTCATTTTTCTTTTTAAAATTTTCGAATTTTAACTTTAATTTTAAATTAAAAACAAAAATATTTTTTATTTTATTTTCGAATCCTTCCCTCTCTCATCTCCTTCTATTTATTTATTTATCTACTAACACTTCTCTTCTTCTTAAAAATTCGAACCATCTCGCTCTTTCTATGTTCGAATTCTTTTTCTTCTCTTCTACTCACAAAAAAGAACCTCTCTACTGTGGCAAAGAGGATTTCTATTATTTTCTATTCCCTTCTTTTTCATATGAGCAAGAGCAAGGACAAGAACATTCTTGTTGAAGCTGATCTTGAACCTGAAAGGACTCTGAAGAGGAAGCTAAGGGAAGCTAAAGCACAACTCTCTGGAGAAAATCTAACAGAAATTTTCGAAAAAGAAGGAGACATGGCCGAAAATAATAACAATACAAGGAAGATGCTTGGTGACGTTACTACACCAAATTCCAACTTACATGGAAGAAGCATCTCAATCCCTGCCATTGGAGCAAACAATTTTGAGCTAAAGCCTCAATTAGTTTCTCTAATGCAACAGAATTGCAAGTTTCATGGACTTCCATCAGAAGATCATTTTTAGTTCTTAACTGAATTCTTGCAGATCTGTGATACTGTTAAGACCAATGGGGTTGATCCCGAGGTTTATAGGCTTATGCTTTTCCCATTTGCTGTAAGAGACAGAGCTAGAATATGGTTGGACTCTCAACCTAAAGACAGCCTGAACTCTTGGGATAAGCTGGTCACGACTTTCTTAGCCAAGTTCTTCCTCCTCAAAAGCTTAGCAAGCTTAGAGTGGATGTTCAAACCTTCAAACAGAAAGAAGGTGAATCCCTCTATGAAGCATGGGAGAGATACAAGCAACTGACCAAAAAGTGTCCTTCTGACATGCTTTCAGAATGGACCATCCTGGATATATTCTATGATGGTCTATCTGAATTATCTAAGATGTCATTGGACTATTCTGCCGGTGGATCCATTCACCTAAAGAAAACACCTGTAGAAGCTCAGGAACTCATTGACATGGTTGCAAATAACCAGTTCATGTACACTTCTGAAGGGAATCCTGTGAGTAATGGGACGCCTCAGAGGAAGGGAGTTCTTGAAATTGATATTCTGAATGCCATATTGGCTCAGAATAAAATATTGACTCAGCAAGTCAATATGATTTCTCAAAGTCTGAATGGATTGCAAGCTGCATCCAACAGTACTAAAGAAGCATCTTCTGAAGAAGAAGCTTATGATCCTCAGAACCCTGCAATAGCAGAGGTGAATTACATGGGTGAACCCTATGGAAACACCTATAATCCCTCATGGAGAAATCATCCAAATTTCTCATGGAAGGATCAACAAAAGCCTCAACAAGGCTTTAATAATGGTGGAAGAAACAGGTTTAGCAATAGCAAGCCTTTTCCATCATCCACTCAGCAACAGACAGAGAATTCTGAGCAGAATCCATCTAGCTTAGCAAATATAGTCTCTTGTCTATCTAAGGCCACTTTAAGTTTCATGAATGAAACAAGGTCCTCTATTAGAAATTTGGAGGCACAAGTGGGCCAGCTGAGTAAAAGAGTCACTGAAACCCCTCCTAGTACTCTCCCAAGCAATACAGAAGAGAATCTAAAAAGAGAGTGCAAGGCCATTACCTTACTTGGTGTGGCCGAACCCAAAGAGGAGGAGGAGGACGTGAATCCTAGTGAGGAAGACCTCCTGGGACGTTCACTGACCAATAAGGAGTTTCCCTTTGAGGAACCAAAGGAATCTGAGGCTCATCTAGAGACCATAGAGATTCCATTGAACCTCCTTTTACCATTCATGAGCTCTGATGACTATTCATCTTCTGAAGAAGATGAAGACATTGTTGAAGAGCAAGTTGCTCAGTATTTAGGAGCAATCATGAAGCTGAATGCCAAATTATTTGGCAATGAGACTTGGGAGGATGAACCTCCATTTCTCATCAAGGAACTAAATGCCTTGGTTCAGCAAACTCTACCTCAAAAGAAACAGGATCCTAGTAAATTCTTAATACCCTGTAACATAGGCACCATGACCTTTGAGAAGGCTCTGTGTGACCTGGGGTCAGGAATAAACTTAATGTCCCTCTCTGTAATGGAGAAACTGGGAATTTTTGAGGTACAAGCTGCCAAATTCTCATTAGAGATGGCGGACAAATCCATGAAACAGGCTTATGGACTAGTAGAGGACGTGCTAGTGAAGGTTGAAGGCCTTTACATCCCTGCTGATTTCATAATCCTGGACACTGGGAAGGATGAGGATGAATCCATCGTCCTTGGAAGACCCTTCCTAGCCACAGCAAAGGCTGTGATTGATGTGGACAGAGGAGAGTTAGTCCTTCAACTGAATGAGGACAACCTGGTGTTTAAAACTCAAGGATCTCCTTCTGTAACCATGGAGAGGAAGCATGAAAAGCTTCTCTCACTGCAGAGTCAACCAAAGCCCCCACAGTCAAACTCTAAGTTTGGTGTTGAACCCCCACATTCAAACTTTAAGTTTGGTGTTGGGAGGTCCTAACAATGCTCTAAACATCTGTGAGGCTCCATGAGAGCTCACTGTCAAGCTATTGACATTAAAGAAGCGCTTGTTGGGAGGCAACCCAATGTTATTTAATTATATCTATTTATTTGCCATTTCTATTTTATGTTTTTTAGGTTGATGATCATGTGAAGTCACAAAAACTACTGAAAAATCAAAAACAGAATGAAAAACAGCATTAAAAATAGCTCACCCTGGAGGAAAAACTTACTGGCGTTTAAACGCCAGTAAGAAGCAGCAAACTGGCGTTTAACGCCAGAAAGAAGCATCAAGCTGGCGTTAAACGCCAGAAACAAGCACCAGACTGGCGTTTAACGCCAAAACAGAGCATAGAAGTGGTGTTAAACGCCAGAAACAAGCAGCAAGCTGGCGTTTAACGCCAGACTTACATTCTAAGGGCATTTTGTACGCCTACTTGGAGCAGGGATGTTAAATCCTTGACCCCTCTGGATCTATGGACCCCACAGGATCCCCACCTACCCCACCTCTTCTTCTCTCCTTTTCACACCTTTTCATAACTCTCTTCTCCAAATAACTTCCACCAATCACCTCCATTACTCGTCCAAAACCATCATACAACCCAACTACACCCACCCACTCAAATTCAACCCATCACTCCTTCCTTTTCACACATCATAACCACCTAAAACCCCCTTGGCCGAATACACATTCTCCTTCCATCTCCTCTATTTTCTTCTTCTTCTACTACTTTCTTTCTTTTTTTGCTCGGGGACGAGCAAACCTTCTAAGTTTGGTGTGGTAAAAGCATTGCTTTTTGTTTTTCCATAACCATTTATGACACCTAAGGCCAGAGAAACCTCTAGAAAGAGGAAAGGGAAGGCAAAAGCTTCCACCTCTGAGTCATGGGAGATGGAGAGATTCATCTCAAAAGCTCATCACTAAGAAAAGGATGGAGCAAACAAGAGATCATGGACCTCAACAAGAGCATGAGGAAATTCCTCACCATGAAATCCCTGAGATGCCTCAAGGGATGCACTACCCTCCACAAAACTATTGGGAGCAAATCAACACTTCCCTAGGAGAATTAAGCTTCAACATGGGACAACTAAGGATGGAGCACCAAGAGCACTCCATCATCCTCCATGAGATTAGAGAAGATCAAAGAGCTATGAGGGAGGAGCAACAAAGACAAGGAAGAGACATAGAGGAGCTCAAAAGCACCATTGGTTCTTCAAGAAGAGGAAGACGCCACCCTCACTAAGGTGGACTCGTTCCTTAATCTCCTTGTTCTTATTTTCCTATTTTTCGGTTTTTGAGCTTTATGTTTCATTTACGTTTGTGTCTTTACTATATGATCATTAGTGTTTAAGTGTCTATGTCTTAAAGCTATGAATGTCCTATGAATCCATCACCTCTCTTAAATGAAAACTGTTCTAAAAACAAAAGAACAAGAAGTACATGGTTTCGAATTCATCCTTGAAATTAGTTTAATTATTTTGATGTGGTGACAATACTTTTTGTTTTCTGAATGAATGCTTGAACAGTGCATATGTCTTTTGAATTTGTTGTTTATGAATGTTAAATATGTTGGCTCTTGAAAGAATGATGAAAAAGAGAAATGTTATTAATAATCTGAAAAATCATAAAATTGATTCTTGAAGCATGAAAAAGCAGTGAATACAAAAGCTTGCAAAAAAAAGAGAAAAGAAAAATGGCGGAAAAAAAGAGAGAAAGAAAAAGAAAAAGCAAGCAGAAAAAGCCAAAAGCTCTTTAAACCAAAAGGCAAGAGCAAAAAGCCAATAGCCCTTAAAACCAAAAGGCAAGGATAATAAAAATGATCCAAGGCTTTGAGCATCAGTGGATAGGAGGGCCCAAAGGAATAAAATCCTGGCCTAAGCAGCTAAACTAAGCTGTCCCTAACCATGTGCTTGTGGCGTGAAGGTGTCAAGTGAAAACTTGAGAATGAGCGGTTAAAGTCAAGGTCCAAAGCAAAAAAAGAGTGTGCTTAAGAACCCTGGACACCTCTAATTGGAAGCTTTAGCAAAGCTGAATCACAATCTGAAAAGGTTCACCCAGTTATGTGTCTATGGCATGTATGTATCCGGTGGTAATACTGGAAAACAGAGTGCTTAGGGCCACGGCCAAGACTCATAAAGTAGCTATGTTCAAGAATAAACATACTGAACTAGGAAAATCAATAACACTATCTAAATTCTAAGTTTCTATAGATGCCAATCATTCTGAACTTCAATGGATAAAGTGAGATGCCAAAATTATTCAAGAGGCAAAAAGCTACTAGTCCCGCTCATCTGATTGGAGCTAAGTTTCATTGATATTTTGGAATTTATAGTATATTCTCTTCTTTTTATCCTATTTTAATTTTCAGTTGCTTGGGGACAAGCAGCAATTTAAGTTTGGTGTTGTGATGAGCGGATAATTTATACGCTTTTTGGCATTGTTTTTACATAGTTTTTAGTATAATTTAGTTAGTTTTTAGTATATTTTTATTAGTTTTTAAATAAAATTTACATTTCTGGACTTTACTATGAGTTTGTGTGTTTTTCTATGATTTCAGGTAATTTCTGGCTGAAATTGAGGGACTTGAGCAAAAATAAGATTCAGAGGCTGAAGAAGGACTGCAGATGTTATTGGATTCTGATCTCCCTGCACTCAAAGTGGATTTTTTGGAGCTACAGGAGTCCAAATGGTGCGCTCTCAATTGCGTTGGAAAGTCGACATCCAAGGCTTTCCAACAATATATAATAGTCCATACTTTGCCTGAGTTTAGATGACGCAAACTGGCGTTCAATGCCAGCTTTCTGCCCTATTCTGAAGTTAAACGCCAGAAACAGGTTGCAAAGCAGAGTTAAACGCCAGAAACAGGTTACAAACTGGCGTTTAACTCCAAGGAAGACCTCTACACGTGAAAGCTTCAATGCTCAGCCCAAGCACACACTAAGTGGGCCCGAAAGTAGATTTCTGCATCATTTACTTATTTCTGTAACCCTAGTAACTAGTTAGTATAAATAGAACTTTTTACTATTGTGTTAGATATCTTTGGATCATTTCAATCTTTGATCAGTTTTATGCTATCTTAGACCTTTATGGAGGTTGGCTATTCGGCCATGCCTGGACCTTCATCACTTATGTATTTTCAACGGTAGAGTTTCTACACACCATAGATTAAGGTGTGGAGCTCTACTGTTCCTCATGAATTAATGCAAAGTACTATTATTTTTCTATTCAATTCAAGCCTATTTCTTCTCTAAGATATTCATTCACACACAAGAACATGATGAATGTAATGATTATGTGACGCTCATCACCATTCTCACCTATGAACGCGTGCCTGACAAACACTTCCGTTCTCAATCAATGCAAACAAGCTTGAATGTGTATCTCTTAGCCTCCTAATCTACGATCAGAGTCTTCGTGGTATAGGCTAGAATTATTGGTGGCCATTCTTGAGATCTAAAAAGTCTAAACCTTGTCTGTGGTATTCCGAGTAGGATCCGAGAAGGGATGGTTGTGACGAGCTTCAAACTCGCAAGTGCTGGGCGTAGTGACAGACGCAAAAGGATTACTAAATCCTATTCTAGTATGATCGAGAACCGACAAATGATTAGCCGCACAGTAACAGCGCATTTTGAACCATTTTCACTGAGAGGACGGGAAGTAGCCATTGACAACGGTGATGCCCTACATAAAGCTTGCCATGGACAGGAGTAGGAATGATTGGATGAAGACAGCAGGAAAGCAGGGGTTCAGGAGGAACAAAAGCATCTCTATACGCTTATCTGAAATTCTCACCAATGAATTACATAAGTATTTCTATCCTATTTTATATTTTAATTATATTTTAATTATCAAAACTCTATAACCATTTGAATCTGCATGACTGAGATTTACAAGGTGACCATAGCTTGCTTCAAGCCGACAATCTCCGTGGGATCGACCCTTACTCACGTAAGGTTTATTACTTGGACGACCCAGTGCACTTGCTGGTTAGTTGTGCGAAGTTGTGACGAAGAACTAAAATTATGAACGTGCGTATTAAGTTTTTGACGCCGTTACCAAGGAATGAACGTTCACGATTTTTCATACCAAGTTTTTAAAGACTTAATATGCACGTTCATAATCTTAGTTCTTTGTCACAACTTCGTACAACTAACCAGCAAGTGCACTGGGTCGTCCAAGTAATAAACCTTACGTGAGTAAGGAGTCGATTCCACGGAGATTGTCGGCTTGAAGCAAGCTATGGTCACCTTGTAAATCTCAGTCAGACAGATTCAAATGGTTATAGAGTTTTAATAATTAAAAGATAAATAAAACGTAAAATAAAGATAGAGATACTTATGTAATTCATTGGTGAGAATTTTAGATAAGCGTATGGAGATACTTAATTCCTTCTGAATCTCTGCTTTCCTACTGCTTTCATCCAATCCTTCCTACTCCTTTCCATGGCAAGCTGTATGTTGGGCATCACCGTTGTCAATGGCTACATCCCGTCCTCTCAGTGAAAATGGTCCAAAATGCGCTGTCACCGCACAGCTAATCATCTGTCGGTTCTCGATCATACTGGAATAGGATTCAGTAATCCTTTTGCGTCTGTCACTACGCCCAGCACTCGCGAGTTTGAAGCTCGTCACAGCCATCCTTTCCCAGATCCTACTCGGAATACCACAGACAAGGTTTAGACTTTCCGGATCTCAAGAATGGCCACCAATAATTCTAGCCTATACCACGAAGACTCTGATCGTAAATCAAGAGGCTAAGAGATATGCATTCAAGCTTGCTTTCATGTAGAACGGAAGTGTTTGTCAGGCACGCATTCATAAGTGAGAATGGTGATGA
>NC_029791.2:50280985-50311741 GCF_000816755.2 Arachis ipaensis | reverse complement strand
GAATGAATATCTTAGAGAAGAAATAGGCTTGAATTGAATAGAAAAATAATAGTACTTTGCATTAATTCATGAAGAACAGCAGAGCTCCACACCTTAATCTATGGTGTGTAGAAACTCTACCGTTGAAAATACATAAGTGAAAATAGAGTAGATATGGCCGAGTGGCCAGCCTCCCATGGAGGTCAAGAGATCTAAAATGATCAAAATATTGAAATGATCCAAAGATATCTAACACAATAGTAAAAATTTCTATTTATACTAACTAGTTACTAGGGTTACAAAAATAAGTAAATGATGCAGAAATCCACTTCCGGGCCCACTTGGTGTGTGCTTGGGCTGAGCATTGAAGCTTTCATGTGTAGAGGTCTTCCTTGGAGTTAAACGCTAGTTTGTAACCTTTTTCTGGTGTTTAACTCTGCTTTGCAACCTGTTTCTGGCGTTTAACTCCAGAATAGAGCAGAAAACTGGCGTTGAACGCCAGTTTGCGTCATCTAAACTCAAACAAAGTATGGACTATTAAATATTGCTGGAAAGCCCTGGATGTCTACTTTCCAAAGCAATTGAGAGCGCGCCATTTGGACTCTTGTAGCTCCAGAAAATCCACTTTGAGTGCAGGGAGGTCAGAATCCAACAGCATCTGCAGTCCTTCTTCAGCCTCTGAATCTGATTTTTGCTCAAATCCCTCAATTTCAGCCAGAAATTACCTGAAATCATAGAAAAACACACAAACTCATAGTAAAGTCCAGAAATGTGATTTTTATTTAAAAACTAATAAAAATATACTAAAAACTAACTAAATCATGCTAAAAACTATGTAAAAACAATGCCAAAAAGCGTATAAATTATCCGCTCATCACAACACCAAACTTAAATTGTTGCTTGTCCCCAAGCAACTGAAAATCAAATAGGATAAAAAGAAGAGAATATGCTATAAATTCCAAATATCAATTAAACTTAACTCCAATTAGATGAGCGGGACTAGTAGCTTTTTGCCTCTGAACAGTTTTGGCATCTCACTTTATCCCTTGAAGTTCAGAATGATTGGCATCTATAGGAACTCAGAATTCAGATAGTGTTATTGATTCTCCTAGTTCATTATGTCGATTCTTGAACACAGCTACTTTATGAGTCTTGGCCGTGGCCCTAAGCACTTTGTTTTCAAGTATTACCACCGGATACATAAATGCCACAGACACATAACTAGGTGAACCTTTTCAGATTGTGATTCAGCTTTGCTAGAGTCCCCAATTAGAGGTGTCCAGGGTTCTTAAGCACACTCTTTTTAATTTGGATCACGACTTTAACCACTCAGTCTCAAGTTTTTCACTTGACACCTTCACGCCACAAGCACATGGTTAGGGACAGCTTGGTTTAGCCGCTTAGGCCCGGATTTTATTCCTTTAGGCCCTCCTATCCACTGATGCTCAAAGCCATGGATCCTTTTTACCCTTGTCTTTTGGTTTTAAGGGCTATTGGCTTTTTGCTCTTGCCTTTTGGTTTAAAGAGCTTTTGGCTTTTTCTGCTTGCTTTTTCTTTTTCTTTCTCTCTTTTTTTTCGCCATTTTTCTTTTCTCTTTTTTTTCGCAAGCTTTTGTATTCACTGCTTTTTCTTGCTTCAAGAATCAATTTTATGATTTTTTAGATTATCAATAACATTTCTCTTTTTCATCATTCTTTCAAGAGCCAACATATTTAACATTCATAAACAACAAATTCAAAAGACATATGCACTGTTCAAGCATTCATTCAGAAAACAAAAAGTATTGTCACCACATCAAAATAATTAAACTAATTTCAAGGATGAATTCGAACATCATGTACTTCTTATTCTTTTGTAATTAAAACATTTTTCATTTAAGAGAGGTGATGGATTCATAGGACATTCATAGCTTTAAGACATGGACACTTAAACCCTATTGATCATATAGTAAAGACACAAACATAAATAAAACATAAGGCTCAAAAATCGAAAAACAGGAAAATAAGAACAAGGATATTAAGGAACGAGTCCACCTTAGTGTGGGTGGCGTCTTCCTCTTCTTGAAGAACCAATGGTGCTCTTGAGCTCCTCTATGTGTCTTCCTTGCCTTTGTTGCTTCATCCCTAGTGATTTTGGTGCTCCTATCCTTAGTTTCTCCCAATAGTTGTGTGGAGGAAAATGTATCCCTTGAGATATCTCAGGTATTTCTTGGTGAGGGAATTCCTTATGCTCTTGTTGAGGTCCATGAGTGGGCAGTCAAATGCTCTACTACTGAGGTATGGACCCTTGAGATGAATCTCTCCATCTCCCATGACTCGGAGGTGGAAGCTTTTGTCTTCCCTTTCCTCTTTCTAGAGGTTTCTTCGGCCTTAGGTGCCATAAATGGTTATGGAAAAACAAAAAGCAATGCTTTTACCACACCAAACTTAAAAGGTTTGCTCGTCCTAGAGCAAAAGAAGAAAGAAAGAAGGGGAAGAAGAAGAAAATAGAGGAGATGGAGGGGGAGAGAGAGAGGTAGGGTAGGTGGGGATCCTGTGGGATCCACAGATCCTGAGGGGTCAAGGACTTAGCATCCCTGCTCTAATTAGGCATGCAAAACGCCCTTAGAATGCATGTCTGGCGTTAAACGCCAGCTTGCTGCTTGTTTCTAGCATTTAACACCAATTCCATGCTCTGTTCTGGCGTTAAACGCCAGCTTGGTGCTTGTTTCTGGCGTTAAACGCCAGACAGATGCTTGTTTCTGGCGTTTAAATGCTAGAATGCTCTTTCTCCAGGGTGTGCTATTTTTAATGCTATTTTTCATTCTGTTCTTGATTTTTCAGTAGTTTTTGTGACTTTACATGATCATCAACCTAAAGAAAACATAAAATAGCAATGGAAAATAAATAGATATAATCAAATAACTTGGGTTGCCTCCCAACAAGCACTTCTTTAATGTCAATAGCTTGACAGTGAGCTCTCATGGAGCCTCACAGATGTTCAGAGCATTGTTGGGACCTCCCAACACCAAACTTAGAGTTTGAATATGGGGGTTCAACACCAAACCTAGAATTTGGTTGTGGCCTCCCAACACCAAACTTAGAGTTTGACTGTGGGGGCTTTGGTTGACTCTGCAGTGAGAGAAGCTTTTCATGCTTCCTCTCCATGGTTACAGAAGGAGATCCTTGAGTTTTAAACACCAGGTTGTCCTCATTCAGTTGAAGGACTAACTCTCCTCTGTCCACATCAATCACAGCTTTTGCTGTGGTTAGGAAGGGTCTTCCAAGGATGATGGATTCATCCTCATCCTTCCCAGTGTCTAGGATAATGAAATCAGCAGGGATGTAAAGGCCTTCAACTTTTACTAACATGTCCTCTACTAATCCATAAGCCTGTTTTATTGATTTGTCTGCCATCTCTAATGAGAATTTGGCAGCCTGTACCTCAAAGATTCCTAGTTTCTCCATTATAGAGAGTGACATTAAGTTTATGCCTGACCCCAGGTCACACAGAGCCTTCTCAAAGGTCATGGTACCTATCTCACAGGGAATTAGGAATTTACCAGGATCTTGTTTCTTTTGAGGTAGAGTTTGCTGAACCAAGGCATTTAGTTCCTTGATGAGCAATGGAGGTTCATCCTCCCAAGTCTCATTACCAAATAATTTGGCATTCAACTTCATGATTGCTCCTAAATACTGAGCAACTTGCTCTTCAGCAATGTCTTCATCTTCTTCAGAAGATGAATAGTCATCAGAGCTCATGAATGGTAAAAGGAGGTTCAATGGAATCTCTATGGTCTCTAGATGAGCCTTAGATTCCTTTGGTTCCTCAAAGGGAAACTCCTTATTGGTCAGTGAACATCCAGGAGGTCTTCCTCACTAGGATTCATGTCCTCCTCCTCCTCTTTGGGTTCGGCCACACCAAATAAGGTAATGGCCTTGCGCTCTCTTTTTAAATTATCTTCTGTATTGCTTGGGAGAGTACTAGGAGGGGTTTCAATGACTCTTTTACTCAGCTGGCCCACTTGTGCCTCCAAATTTCTAATAGAGGACCTTGTTTCATTCATGAAACTTAAAGTGGCCTTAGATAGATCAGAGACTATATTTGCTAAGCTAGATGGATTCTGCTCAGAATTCTCTGTCTGTTGCTAAGTGGATGATGGAAAAGGCTTGCTATTGCTAAACCTGTTTCTTCCACCATTATTAAAGCCTTGTTGAGGCTTTTGTTGATCCTTCCATGAGAAATTTGGATGATTTCTTCATGAGGGATTATAGGTGTTTCCATAGGGTTCACCCATGTAATTCACCTTTGCTATTGCAGGGTTCTCAGGATCATAAGCTTCTTCTTCAGAAGATGCTTCTTTAGTATTGTTGGATGCAGCTTGCAATCCATTCAGACTCTGAGAAATTATATTGACTTGCTGAGTCAATATTTTGTTCTGAGCCAATATGCAATTCAGAGTATCAATTTCAAGAACTCCCTTCCTTTGAGGCGTCCCATTACTCACAGGATTCCTTTCAGAAGTGTACATGAACTGGTTATTTGCAACCATGTCAATGAGTTCCTGAGCTTCTGCAGGCATTTTCTTTAGGTGAATAGATCCACCTGCAGAATGGTCCAATGACATCTTTGATAATTCAGACAGACCATCATAGAATATATCCAAGATGGTCCATTCTGAAAGCATGTCAGAGGGACACTTTTTGGTCAGTTGCTTGTACCTCTCCCAAGCTTCATAGAGGGATTCACCTTCTTTCTGTTTGAAGGTTTGAACATCCACTCTAAGCTTGCTAAGCTTTTGAGGAGGAAAGAACTTGGCTAAGAAAGCCTTGACTAGCTTATCCCAAGAGTTCAGGCTATCTTTAGGTTGAGAGTCAAACCATGTTCTAGCTCTGTCTCTTACAGCAAATGGGAAAAGCATAAGCCTATAGACCTCGGGATCAACCCCATTGGTCTTAACAGTATCACAGATTTGCAAGAATTCAGTTAAGAACTGAAAAGGATCTTCTGATGGAAGTCCATGAAACTTGCAATTCTGTTGCATCAGAGAAACTAATTGAGGCTTTAGCTCAAAATTGTTTGCTCCAATGGCAGGGATTGAAATGCTTATTCCATGTAAGTTGGAATTTGGTGCAGTAAAGTCACCAAGCATCTTCCTTGCATTGTTATTATTTTCGGCCATGTCTCCTTCTTTTTCAAAAATTTCTATCAGATTTTCTCCAGAGAGTTGTGCTTTAGCTTCCCTTAGCTTCCTCTTCAGAGTCCTTTCAGGTTCAGGATCAGCTTCAACAAGAATGTTCTTATCCTTGTTCCTGCTTATATGAAAAAGAAGAGAACAGAAAAGAAAATATGGAATCCTCTATGTCACAGTATAGAGATTCCTTATATGAGTATAAGAAGAGAAGGATGGAAGAAAGAAAAGATAAGAATTCGAACACATAGGAGAAGAGTTAGTTCAAATTTTTGAGTAAAAGAGGGTGTTAGTAGATAAATAAATAAATAGAAGGAGATGAGAGAGGAAAGAATTCGAAAATTAAATAAAATAAAAATATTTTTGTTTTTAATTTAAAATTTGAAGTTAAAATTCGAAATTTAAAAAAAATGAAATTAAATTAAATTAAAATTTAAAACAATTAGTTAATTAAAAAGGAATGTTGAAAAAGAGGTTAGTGATTTTCGAAAATTAGAGAGAGAGAGTTAGTTAGGTAATTTTGAAAAAGATAAGAATCAAACAAGATAAGATTAATTGAAAAAAAGATTTGAAAATCAATTTTGAAAAGATAAGAAGTTAGAAAAGATTTTGAAATTGATTTTGAAAAAGATGTGATTGAAATTTATTTTGAAAAAGATTTGAAAAAGAAATTTAAAAAGATTTGATTTTGAAAATTAAAGTTGATTACTTGACTAACAAGAAACAAAAAGATATGATTTTAAAATTTAAAGATTGAACCTTTCTTAATAGGCAAGTAACAACTTGAAATTTTTGAATCAAAATATTAAATGTTAGTAATAAATTCGAAAATATGAAGTAAAAATAAGAAATAGATTTTGAAAATTAATTTTAAAAATTTTTGAAAATATATAAAAATAAATGAAAAAGATTTGAGTTTTGAAAAAGATTTGAAAAGATAGAATTTTAAAATTGAAATTTATGAGTAAAACAAGGAAAGATATATTTTTTATTTTTGAATTTTTAATGATGAGAGAGAAACACACTAAATTGAAACAAAACATAAAAATTATGAATCAAAACAACTAATGCATGCAAGAACACTTTGAATGTCAAGATGAACACCAAGAACACTTTGTAGATCAAGATGAACATTAAGACTTATTTTTGAAAATTTTTAAGAAAAGAAAAACATGCAAGACACCAAACTTAGAAATTTTCAAACTTTAGACACTAATAATTCAAAAATGCATATGAAAAACAAGAAAAGACATAAAACAAGAAATTTTAAAGATCAAACATAGAAAATCATCAAGAACAACTTGAAGATTATGAAGAACACATGCATGAATTTTCGAAAATTTTAAGAAGAATTAAAAAGATGCAATTGACACCAAACTTACAAATTGACACTAGACTCAAACAAGAAACATAAAATTTTTGGTTTTTATGATTTTATAAGAAATTTTTTTTTGAAAATTATTTTGGGAAGAACAAAAAAGAAGAAATTTTTTTTGTATTTTTCGAAAATAAGAAATAAAAAGCTTAAAAATAAAATAAAATTACCTAATCTGAGCAACAAGATGAACCGTCAGTTGTCCAAACTCGAACAATCCCCGGCAACGGCGCCAAAAACTTGGTGCACGAATTGTAAATCACGCTTTTCACAAATCGTACCACTAACCAGCAAGTGCACTGGGTCGTCCAAGTAATACCTTACCTGAGTAAGGGTCGATCCCACAGAGATTGTCGGCTTGAAGCAAGCTATGGTTATTTTGTAATTCTTAGTCAGGAAATCAATGATAAGAGTGATTATATTTATGAAGAGTAAAAAAAAGCATAAATTAAATAGTATTTGTTATGCAGTAATGGAGAACAGATTGAGGTTTTGGAGATGCTCTGTCTTCTGAATCTCTGCTTTCCTACTGTCTTCTTCTTCACGCACGCAGGTCTCCTTCCATGGCAAGCTGTATGTTGGTGGATCACCGTTGTCAATGGCTACCATCCGTCCTCTCAGTGAAAATGGTCCAAAGGCGCTGTCACCGCACGGCTAATCATCTGTCGGTTCTCACTCATGTTGGAATAGGATCCATTGATCCTTTTGCGTCTGTCACTACGCCCAGCACTTGTGAGTTTAAAGCTCGTCACAGTCATCCCATCCCAGATCCTACTCGGAATACCACAGACAAGGTTTAGACTTTCTGGATCTCAAAAATGGCCACCAATAATCCTAGCCTATACCACGAAGACTCTGATCATGAACCAAGAGGCTAAGAGATATACACTCAATCTAAGGTAGAATGGAAGTGGTTGTCAGGCACACATTCATAGGTTGAGAATGATGATGAGTGTCATGGATCATCACATTCATCACGGTTAAGTACAAGCGAGTATCTTAGAATAGAAACAAGCGTGATTGAATAGAAAACAGAAGTAATTGCATTAATTCATCGAGACACAGCAGAGCTCCTCACCCCCAATCATGGGGTTTAGAAACTCATGCCGTCAGAAATACAATGTAAAACGTGAAAAATGTCATGAGGTACATAGTAAGTCTCTAAAAGTTGTTTAAATACTAAACTAGTAACCTAGGTTTACAGAAAATGAGTAAACTATGATAGATAGTGCAGAAATCCACTTCCGGGGCCCACATGGTATGTGCTGGGGCTGAGACTTGAGCTTTACACGTGCCTAGGCTGTTTCTGGAGTTAAACGCCAGGTTGTAACCTATTTTGGGTGTTTAGCTCTAACTTGTAACCTGTTTCTGGCGTTTAACGCCAGAATGGAACATGGAACTGGCGTTAAACGCCAGTTTAAGTCGTTTATCTTTGAGCAAAGTATGGACTATTATATATTGCTGGAAATCCCTGGATGTCTAATTTCCAACGCAATTGAGAGCGTGCCAGTTGGACTCCTATAGCTCCAGAAAATCAATTTCGAGTGTAGGGAGGTCAGAATCCAACAGCATCTGCAGTCTTTTTTTAGCCTCTGAATCAGATTTTTGCTCAGGTCCCTCAATTTCAGCTAGAAAATACCTGAAATTACAGAAAAATACACAAACTCATAGTAAAGTCCATAAATGTGAATTTTGAATAAAAACTAATAAAAATATACTAAAAAGTAATTAAAACATGGTGAAAACTACTTAAAAACAATGCCAAAAAGCGTATAAATTATCCGCTCATAACTTAGCATGAGGACATGATATTGTATAAGTGTAGGACAATTGATAAATCCATATTTTATGATGATTTTTGAGTTGAAATAGTGAATTTTATCAACTTATTTTGCATATTCATTGAAATTGCATGCTTTTGTAAATTTCCTCCTAATTGTGCTTAATTGTTAAAAACATACTTTTTATGCTTTAAATTATCAATTTTAATTCACTTTTATTTCATTCGATGCCTTGATTTGTTTATTTGAGTGATTTAAGATTTAGAAGGCAAGAATGGCTTGAAAAGATGAAGGAAACACATGCAAAAGTGAAGGATTCATGAAGAAATGAAGATTGGTAATTTTTCAAGTTGTGCGTACGCATCTCTTCCAATTTGTGCATACGCATGGTCATGTGTATGCACGACTCGTAGTGCATGACTCACTTAAAATGGCATGTGACTTGCAATTTCTGGTCCATTTTGGGCCCAATCCAACTCATTTCTAAAGCATTTGAAGCAAGAATTCAAGGGGATCAACTAAAGAATATAGTAGTAGTGTAGTATGATCTTTTAGGCCAAATTTAGAGAGAAAAGCTCAAACTTCTCTCTAGAATTCTAGATTTCTTAGTTTAATTTCTCTCTAATTTTAGATTTTTATTTTATTTTAGTTTACTTTTTTTATATTTTCTTGTTCTAGTATCTTAATTTGCCTAGTTTCTCTTGTTAATTTCTCTATTTTGCTACTTTTTAGTTTATGAACAATTGTTGAATTCTAATTTTTTTTAATGCAATTTGATGTGTTCATGTTTATTGATGCTTGTTTGAGTTGTTAGTATTGCTTTCTTGCATTGGTTAGTCATAGATTTTATTAATTCTAGTAATTTGTGATGTTTTCATTATATGCCTTCTAAGTGTTTGATGAAATACTTCTTTTACTTTTAGAGTAGAATTTTGTATTCTTGGCCTGGAATTGATGACTTAGGTGACCTTGAGTCATTGATGTCCAATATTAATTAGTGATTTAGGGTTGTTAGTTGATTTTATTTCCACTAACGCTATCTTTTCCCTAAGCCTAATTAGTGAGTTAGTTAAGATTTGTAAATTACGATCAATTATGCCTATTTGACTTTTTTCAATGTTTACAAGTTGACTAAGTAGGATTAACTCTTCATAATTGCCATGTTTGTGGTTAACGACAATCTCAACGCTTGCTAAGATCTTTTTAACATTTGAATTTCCTTTCGTTTGTTTTAATTACTCTTACTTGAATTTCTCTTGCCGTTTAGATATTGCATTGCTTCTTTTAGTTTCATGTCATTTAAATATTTGTATATTGTTATCAAATCCTGTTTTTCATAGCCAATATCGGTACACTCGATTGTAATTCTGTGAGAGAGCGACCTAAGATTTAAAACTTCCGGTTATTTGATTTCAACTGTGACATTCTTACTAAACTTTGATAGGGTTAATTGCCAGTTTAGGACTATACTTATAACAAATCTTGTGGTTTGAACCTGTAAAATTTCTAAACCGGCATCTACCTCTCATCAGGTAGGATTAGGGTTGATAATCTCTCAACCCGTGGATAGGACAAGGTTAAGTTTTAGAGAGAATTTAAATCCATAGATAGGGTTAGGGTGGAGTCTAAACCCTACCCTACCCTATCCATTGCCAGCCCTATTGATAAAGGGCATTCAACTCTAATTTTTGGAGTAATATCTTAAATCAGTAGGACTTTTAAATGGGTCATCGTGTCTGATACACGGATACTGACATAGACACGAAATATGATACGATATAATACGGGATACGCACAAAGATAACTTTTAAATTATTGTAAGATATGGATGGGGACACGATATATATATAAAATATAAAGTACTTTTAGATAAATTGTAACGATATTTTAATATTTTATTGATTTAAAATATAAAATTTTTTAACTATTATGCTAACAAGTGATGGTATTTAGGTTTGTCCAAATGTTTACGGAAAAGAAATTTTTATTTTTTATTAAGACACTGTTGGACACCGAAGATACGTGCGTCAAACGAGTGTTGATAGACACTCAGAGTATGCAGTAAAATATAGTCAGTCCATTCCCAAGGCTCTAATGGGAACAAATTGCTCTGATACCATAATGTAACACCCTAACTTTTAGCACCTCATGATCGTATCAAAAGTAAGGCATTACTAACCTAACTCCTTTTATTATCTATTTAATATTGAGCCTTTACGCGTAAATCTATCGATGGTTTTACTAAAACTATAATTTTTTCAACAAGTACAAACAACACATATTCACATACTTAATATTAATAATACGTTATAGTGTTATATACAAAAGCAATTACAGAACCTACCCCTCTGAATAAAACTCTAACTAACAAGGCGAGGGAAAAATAAATTCTAACAACCCAACTCGTAAACATATTCCTCTGTGCTTCCGCAACTTCGTAATAAGCCTTCGCACCTGTAGCTGAAAGGGGTGGAGATATGGGGTAAGAACTGGAGAGTTCTTAGTAGGGTCGGGGTTAGGAGTTAAGTTCATTCTATGTATACTTGGTCAGCAATAACAGTCAACAAGGTACCATCTAATTCAACAATTTAAGAACACAAAATTCAAACACAAGCACACACAATCATAGAAAACACAATCACAAACAAGTATGCGCAAACAAGTATGATGCATGTCTATCCCTAGTGCAGGTAATGAGCTCATCTGTCGGTTTCGACCCGCTCCCAACGTAACTCAGCAACCTTTTATCTGAGTTTGGTTTCCAGTGTCATAACCTCTGTAAGCAACCTCTATCTTACAGGTGCGACTCTCTTGAGCCGATGTATGCAAACATAACCTCTTTAAGCAACTTCTGTCTTATAGGTGAGGCTCTCTCTAGCCAATGTATGTAGCGATAACCTCTGTAAGCAACCTCTATCTTACAGGTACAACCATCCCCTGGATTGGCCGATGTATCTCTGGAAAGCAAATCTCGGTGGACTCACCACCATATCTCTGCTCGTTTTCAACAAGTAAACAATCATCTCTGCTTCTCTCCTTTTCTTTTTATTCTTTTTTTCTTTTCTTTTCTGTTCTCTGCTCTCCTGTGGCAGAGGTTCTTTAGATTCTTTTAACCTTTTGCTCTGCTCTCCTGTGGCAGAGATTCCTTTAACTAATATATTCTTTTCTTTTCTTTTCTCATCATTCTTTTAATTCCTTACTTTTAACATCAAAAACTATCTTTACATTCTTCCCTCATCTTTCCCAAAATGTTTTATGAAGAGGGGATCATGAGATCCTTAGATTAGATTTGTCTTTCTAAAACTTTTAGAAAAACTTGTCTTTCTAAAACTTTTAGAAAAACTTGTCTGTTTACCACTCTCTACTTTATTTTTCATAATACATACAATAATATTCTTATAAAATAATATCTTGATAAATAATAATTTGTAATAATAATTTACTCTAATGTAAATGAGTAATTTTAAACAAATATTTAAAATAATATTTATAATACTCTTAAAACTTATTTTATAAAACCTTATTTTCAAACTTTTATTAATTACTTTCTAAACTACGAATTCTTTAATATTTTATTTTTGACTTAAATATTTTATAAAATTATATTTAAACCTTCACTTTGTTTCATATTTATATAAATAACCCTGAGCTTTTATAAAATATCCATTTTACCCCTAAACTTTATTTATTACCCAAAATACCCAAAAAGTTATATAATTATAATATTAAACTCAATCCTTTCATAAAAATACAAGTATATTTCCTCAAAAATAATTTTTCTTGGCTGATTCTTCTCTTCACCAAGAACCGAAACCCTCCTTATTTTCTTTCTAAAATATACATTTAAATCTTAATCCATTTTTGAGTTTTATGGTTACCGATTTTTCACAACTTTTAATTTAATTCCTCGGCCATTAAACCTCACCCATTTTATTCAAAAACTAACACAATGACAGTCCCAAATTAGCTTTATTATCACAGTTTGGGCAGCACAAACATGACCAAATCACAAGCTTAATCACATATAACAATATATCAATAAAATTCAATATAAAGTCAATCAAACTCCATCAATAATCAATCACAACAACCATTCACTTATCCAACACAAATTTTATCGGTGAGAATTTATCGAAACCCTACCTTTGTACAAAATCAAAATACTCGAATCTCCGGGGAAGCCTTCTGACCGAGCTGTCGAAAAAGAAAATATCAAAAATCGTCAGTGCCACCTAGAACTCTAGTTAGCCGAACTCAAGGGGAAGAGGAATTATGTTACCGTCAACTTCTACCGAACAAAAATAACGTCAACATGTAGAGGAGGAGATACGAGCATTTTTATCGGATTAGATTTTTTATTAAAGTTACGAATCTCAAGAAATTGAAATCGAAAACTCAGAGGTTTCACGGTTTTCTTCAAGAAATACACTCGGTCTCTCTCTTTCCTTTTTTTTCCAACTTCAGTTCGATTATGAAATGAGCAAGAGGATTGTTTGCTGATTTGTGGTTGATAAACCACTATTTTATTATTTATATTGTGTTTAATTGAGTGGTTTTTATCAAGCCATTACCTACTTATTCATATGAATTGCATGATTTTATAATTCCTTCCTAGTATTGTTTATGGTTGAAAACTTGCTTCCTAGAAACCTTTAATTAGTACATTTTAACTCTCCTTTATACCATTCGATGCCGTGATCCGTGTGTTAAGTGTTTCAGGCTTCATAGGGCAGGAATGGCTCAGAGAATGGAGAGGAAGCTTACAAAAATGGAAGAAACACAAGAAACTAAGGAGATGACCAGTGAACACTGACGCGAGTGCATGGCTCACGCGAGCGCACGAAATGAAGAAATCGCAGCGACGCGAACGCGTGCCTGACGCGTACGCGTGGATTGGAGTCTGCATGAATGGCGCGAACGCGTGGACGACGCGTACGCGTGATAAGGAAAATAGCTGAATAACGCAAACACGTGGACGATGCGTACACGTGACCTGCGCGATCTGCAGAAATAACAGAATACGCTGGGGACGATTTCGGGCCGTGTTTTAACCCAATTTTTGGCCCAGAAATACAGAATAAAGCCAGAGAACATGCAGAGACTCAAAAGGGAGCATAAACACACATTCAGATACATTGATATTAGGATCACTTTTAGTTTTAGATCTAAATCTAGATTTACCTTACATTCATAGTTTATGCTTTTGCTTTGGATTTTAGAATCTGAAGAGTCATCACCTCCGTTGAAGTTACTACTTTAGTTTGTTTCCTTATTCCTTTACTCTTTTCAGTTATTCGTTAATCCTAGTCAGATAATTATGTTGCATTTTGGATTTATTAATATATAGAGTTACTTTCACTTTTGAATTAATTTTAATTTTCTATTTTATTTTAATTAATTTATTATGTCTTCTTATATTTTTATGAGTATTATATCCATGTCAATGGAGTAGTTTTTCTACTTGACATGGAGGTTGATTAAGACGAGACACTTGAGTTGGAAGGCTTAAGTGCCGATTAAATTGAACGTTGTTGGCTAGTTCTGTATTTACTAACGCTAGACCTTCCTAAGGGAGAGGACTAGGATTTGCGAATAACGGTTAGCTTAATCACTTGACTTTCCTTTATTTAGTAAGGGTTAACTAAGTGAAAACAACAACATTTTTAACACTACACTTAAGAGATCCCAACAAGGATAGAACTTCCAATTAATCATTCCCCCAGTCAAGGCTTTTTATTTAGAATATCAATAATTATTCTTAGTTTATTTTTATTGTTCTAATTTATACTTATTCAATTGCTCATCATTATTCAACTCTCAAAACTCTCAGAAAATTCCTAGTTAATAAAATAGCACTCTTTCTTGTAACTCGTTGGGAGACGACCTGGGATTCATACTCCCAATATTTTTAATTTTAATTTTTGTGACAACCCTTTTTAAATTGATAAGCAGATTTTAACTGGTTAAGAACTGTACTTGCAACGCATTTCGTTTATTAATTTTTTAGCTGGTCAGTTTCCACACCTATCAATTTTTGGCGCCGTTGCTGGGGAGTTGCAATAGTGTGCTAGATTATTAATTAGTGTACATATTTTTATTTATTTGCATATTTTATTTTTATTTTGTTACCATGAGCTATATGTCTTTCTCATTGAATGATGCGTTCACTGCCTGATCCGAGCTTAGCCGCTTTTGATCCTGAAATTGAAAGAACTCTTTCACGTATTAGGCGAGCTCGACGTCGGTTAGCCTCTGAGGGTGGTGAAGTGATTGTTATCAATTCACCAGTCTCATCTGAGGGTGAATCTGAACCGCCATCTGAGAGCGAGACAAGCTCATTTACTACTGATTCAGTTGATTCACGTGCAAGTAACATGGAAGCACCTAGGAGGATTACTCTCTAGGAGGCAGGAGCCCCAAACTTCACCCTACAACCGTATCAAGTGCATCATCCAAATCTGGCTGCAGATTTTGAATTGAAGACTGCACTAATCAACTTGATGCCCAAATTTCATGGCTTACCTGCTCAAGAGCCTATTAAGCACCTTAGGGATTTCCAAACAGCCTGTTCTACTGTTAGGCGTAATAGTGCAGATGAAACTTCTATTCTGTTAACTGCCTTCCCGTTTTCTCTGGAGGGAAAGGTAAGGGAGTGGTACTACTCCCAACCTAAAGCAATTGTTACCAACTGGGATATGCTTAGCAGAAAATTTTTGGAAAAATACTTTCCATCTGAAGTCACAGATAGACTGAAAAAAGAAATCTCCTACATTGCTCAAGGTGACTCGGAGACTCTCTATGAGTACTAGGAGCGTTTTAAGAACCTTCTAGACGCATGCCCCCATCACATGATTGATAGACTAGTATTAATCAGCTACTTCACTCAAGGCATGAACCCCCAGGATAAGGCTACATTGGATGGTTCTAGTAATAGTTCTATGAAAAAGTACAGGACCGCAGATGAAGCATAGCAACTGATCAGCGACTTAGCTGAGTCCACTAGGAATCACAAGCAGAGGCACAGCCACTCAAAAGCTATTGCAGAGATCTCTTCTAGCGGTGAGACTACTGCTCTTACACAGAGTATATGTGAAATGACCAACCTACTGAAACAGATGCAGTTAAATCAACAACAAGCACATAAAGCTCAACCTTCCCCACCACAACAAAGCCAACAGTTAGTTCCACAAAGAGTATGTGGGATCTGTGCTGATTATAGTCATTATATTGATGAATGTCCGCAGCTCCAACAGGAAGACAACACTGTGGCAGCTACTCATAACTTCTATGACCGTCCAAATCAAGGATACAATCAACAAGGTGGCAACTACAACCAAGGTGGACACTATAACCAAGGATGGCAAGACAACTCCAACCAAGGTTGGAGGGATAGCTATAACAAAGGGGGCAGAGATAAATATGAAAACCAGAGGTAGAATAACAACAACAGGCAGCAAAATCAGAACCAGCCTTACAGAGCACCTCACCTGAGACAGTCCCAAGGACCCCATCACAACTAACAAGTTCCCCAGATCACCTATCGTAATTCTTCATCAAATGACGAGATGCTTCGTTCTCTTGCACAAGGATAACAAGATATGCAGACACAGCTAATCTCTACTTTAAATGGTTTGAATGCCACTTTACAAGCTCTCGCCTCTAGGATAGATTCATTACCTACTCCCATTAACCAACCTTTAAGCTCTAGTGGAATTCCTTCTTAACCCTTACCTAACCCCAAGGGTGGCATCAACGCCATTACTTTGAGGTCCAGAACCACACTGCAAGAGAGGAACCATGAGGAGCCAAGCCTACCAGAACACACCACAACTGAGAATGTAGTGGAAGTGGAAGATGCTGAAGAGGAAGAGGACGTACAAGACATAGTTGAAGAAGAAGCAGTTCAACGACAGAATGAAGCACCAAAGGATGCAAAGGCTGCAAGTAACGCCCTTTCTATCCCATTTTCACAACTTGCAAGGAAGCCCAGAAAGCAGATGGAACTTGATCCCAAAATGGTAGAAATATTCAAAAAGGTTGAGGTAATTGTTCCCCTTTTTTATGTCATTCAGCAGGTACCTAAATACACAAAGTTTCTAAAAGATTTGTGCATACATAAAGATAAAATTAATGAATTAGAAACTATTCCTTTAGGTAGTTCTATATCTGCTTTAATAGGAGGTATACCTGAAAAATGTAGTGATCCAGGTCCATGTATGGTTAACTGTACCATAGGAAGTGTACTATTTTCCGACTGCATGTGCAATTTAGGAGCGTGTGTTAGTATAATGCCATTGTCTATATATGATACTTTGAGACTCCCTCCTTTAAAAAGGTCGGCAGCTCGTTTGTGTTAGCAGATAAAAGCATTATTACAGTAGTTGGAATTGCTGAAGATGTATTAGTGAGCATTAAGGGGCTCACATTTCCTATTGACTTCTATATCCTAGAAATGCCCCCTAATGACTCAGGAAGACCATCATCAATCCTGCTTGGAAGACCATTCCTGAAGACTTCAAAGTTCAAGCTGGATGCATTCTCAGGAACTTACTCCTTTGAGATAGATGGTAGAATAGTGAGTTTCAGTTTAAATGAAGCTATGAAGCACCCTCCGAAAGATCATTCTATCTTCCAGTGCGACATCATTGATGAAGCTATAGCTGAAGTTCACCAAGAAGAAATAGAAGAGAAGTACATAGAGCAAGGTCCAAGTGTGGGGACACCTTTTGAACACAATGAGCACACTGTGCCATTATCACTAGCCCCGAATGATCCAGAGCCTAGCCAAGAGCCTAAATTAGAATTAAATCCCTTCCCTCCAAACCTCAAGTATGCTTACCTTGAGAATAATCAGAAATTCCCAGTTATCATTGCAAGGGAACTCACCTCTCAACAAGAAGAGCAACTGCTCAGTGTGTTGAGAAAACATAAGAAAGCAATTGGATGGAGCTTGGCGGATATAGTAGGCATCAGTCCCCAAGTTTGTGAGCACAGAATATTCTTAGAAGAGGGAGCAAAGCCTATCCGTCAGCCTCAAAGAAGATTGAATCCCACCATCTTAGAAGTTGTCAAGAAAGAAGTAACCAGACTACTTGAAGCAGATATCATTTATCCCATCTTAGACAGTGAATGGGTCAGTCCAGTACAAGTGGTGCCCAAGAAGTCTGGAGTCACAACAATAAAGAATGAGCACGGAGAGCTCCTGACAACTAAAGTGCAGAATTCATGGAGAGTTTGCATTGACTATAGGCGTCTCAATCAAGCCACTCGCAAGGATCATTACCCCTTGCCATTCATTGATCAGATGCTTGATCGCCTGTCAGGTAAATCCCATTATTGCTTTTTAGATGGTTATACAAGATATTTTCAAATTCATATAGCTCCTGAAGATCAGAAGAAGACCACTTTTACATGTCCCTTTAGAATGTATGCTTATAAAAGAATGCCTTTTGCCTTGTGCAATACACCTGCTACTTTCCAAAGATGCATGATGAGTATCTTTTCAAATCTTATTAAGAACTGTATGGAAGTTTTTATGGATAATTTCAGCATATATGGTGATTCATTTAGCCTTTGCTTGGATAGTTTATCTAGAGTATTAGAAAGGTGTGTTAGTACAAACCTTGTATTGAATTTTGAGAAATGTCACTTTATGGTAAAACAAGGAATTGTACTAGGACATGTTGTGTCTAATACTGTCATTTCTGTAGATCCAGCAAAGGTAGATGTCATTTCTAGTTTACCTTACCCCTCTTCCATGAGGGAAGTCCGTTCGTTCCTTGGCCATGCAGGTTTTTACAGGAGATTCATTAAGGACTTCAGTAAGGTAGCATTGCCTTTATCCAGATTGCTGCAGAAAGATATTGAGTTCGAGTTCAGTGAGGATTGCATGCAAGCGTTTGATAAGCTGAAGATCGCCCTGACTCAAGCTCCAATTGTGAGAGAGGACCAGACTAGAGCCAGCCATTTGAAATTATGTGTGATGCTTCCAACCATGCAGTGGGAGCGGCGCTGGCTCAGCGCGAAGGTAAGGATCCTTTTGTAATTGCTTATGCATCTAAGACTATAGATGCTGCTCAATCTAATTACACTACTACTGAAAAAGAGCTTCTTGCTATTATTTTTGCTCTGGATAAATTCCAAGCCTATTTACTTGGTACTAAGGTAGTAGTGTACTCAGACCATGCAGCTCTAAAATATTTATTAGCTAAAAAGGATTCCAAACCAAGGCTAATACGTTGGATACTGCTGCTGCAAGAATTTGATTTAAAAATTAAGGATAGGAGTGGTAACCAGAATTTAGTGGCAGACCACTTGAGTCGCCTTAAGCACATTAAGGATGACTGCACTCCTATAAATGATACTTTTCCATTCGATATCTTACATGAAATATCTGAAGTAGTTCCTTGGTATGCACCTGTAGCTAATTATCTAGTTAGCCACACTTTTCCTCCAAATTTCACTAAGCATCAAAGAGACAAGCTGAAAAGTGAGTCCAAATATTATATATGGGATGACTGATAAACCCCATTTGTAGGGTTTATCTTGTGCTTAATTTAGGGGATTTTATAACCTTTTACCCACATATATCCAATGAAATTGCATGGTTTTATAACTTCTCCTTTAATTGTGCTTAAGAGTGAAAACATGCTTTTTAGGTCCTTAATTGTTTAATCTTGATTTACCTTTGATTTCATTAGATGCCTTGATATGTTTGTTAAGTGATTTCAGATTTAGGAGGTAAATATTGGATCAACCCTAAACACTTGAGCGAATAGAGTGCAAACACATCCGGTGAGGGTTTGATGCTCAATTACATGTTTTCACCTATGATCATCATTCTTCATGCATGTTTGTAAAATATTTAATAGCTCAATTCAATTGTGGTTTGGCATGGTTGCTAATACCTTTAGCCCTTGTGCATATATGCTTCTTGGACATTGATTTATTTTGACCAAGCAATTGCATTCATGTAGATAGTTGCATATAGTTTAGGTTGCATTTAAATGAGATTTCATTGAATAAATGTTGATACCCTTTACTTTCTCTTGGTATAAGCATGAGGACATGCTTGGTTTAAGTGTGGGGAGGTTGATAAACCCCATTTGTAGGATTTATCTTGTGCTTAATTTAGGGGATTTTATAACCTTTTATCCACATTTATCCAATGAAATTGCATGGTTTTATAACTTCTCCTTTAATTGTGCTTACGAGTAAAAACATGCTTTTTAGGTCCTTAATTGTTTAATCTTGATTTACCTTTGATTCCATTAGATGCCTTGATATGTTTGTTAATTAATTTCAGATTTAGGAGGCAAATATTGGATCAAGGGAATGAAGGAAAAGCATGTAGAAATGGAGAACTCATGAAGAAATGAAGGAATCGCAAAAGCTGTCAAGCCGACCTCTTCGCACTTAATTGACCATAACTTGAGCTACAGAAGTCCAAATGATGCGGTTCTAGTTGCGTTGGAAAGCTAACATCTGGGGCTTCGAAACGATATAAAATTTGCCATAGTTTCTACACGTATGGTGATGCTTACATGCACTGTACGCGCACGCATCATTGCTGCCATATGATCCACTTAAAGCAATACGTGGCCAGCGAATTCTAAAGCCTTGTGGGCCCAATCCAACTCATTTCTGATGCTATTTGACCCAAGGATTGAAGAGGGATGAGACATGAAGCCATTAGTTTAGTTTTATTTTAGTTTTCACATGCTTTTATTTAGTTTCTAGAGAGAGAAGCTATCTCTTCTCTCTAGGATTAGGAGTAGGTTTTTGATCTAGATTTGGAACTCTTAGATCTAGTTTAATTTCATACTTTGATTTAATTTTCCTTTAAAATTTCTAGTTCCTCTTCTTCTCCTCTCTCTAATTTTGTATTTCATTCTTGTGATTCTCTAGTTTTATGTTCATGCACTTTTGTTTCTTCTATTTTCATTTCAATGTAATTTATGATTCATGTCTCTTTATTGTTCATTTGATTTGTTGTTGTTTAATTTCTTGCAATTGAGTAGTGTAGATTTACTTTCCTTGCACTTTTTACTATGCTTTCCTTTTATGCCTTCTAAGTGTTTGATAAAATGCTTGGTTGGATTTTAGAGTAGATTTTAGTGCTCTTGGCTTGGGAAGGTAACTTAGGAACTCTTGAGTTACTAATGTCCAAGTGATTGACGATTGGGAGCCATTAACTCTAGATCTCACTAATTGATTTGGTGGAGAACTAGGACTTATGGTCTTGGATTGACATAGCTCACTTGACTTTCCTTTATTTGTTAGAGGATGACTTAGTGGGGTTGATTCTAGCCAATTCTCATGTTGTGGTTAGTAATTAGGATAGAGATCCTTGACCACCAAACCTTGCCAAGGCCTTTTTGTTATTCGAATTTCATTGCCATTTACCTTCATGTCTAATATCTCAAAAACTCCAAACATAGCTCCATAACCAATAACAAGGCACTTTATTGCAATTCCTAGGGAGAACGACCCGAGGTTTAAATACTTCGGTTTATAGATTTTAGGGGTTTGTTTTAGTGACAAACAAATTTTTGTATGAAAGGACTATTGTTGGTTTAGAAACTATATTGCAACGAGCTTTCATTTGTGAATTCTAAACCACACGAAAGTCCAAATCATCAAAATAGCGCCGTTGCCGGGGAGTTGCAATGGTGTTGTGTTATTGGTTATTGTATATATGTGAATATTGTGAATATCTTGATTTTTGGATTGCTTGTTAGTTTTTGCTAGTTTTAGGACTTTGTTTCATTATTTCTTCTATTAGCTTTTGAATTTTATTTTCTCTTTTCATTATGAACTCTCACTTTGGCTATGAGTTTGGTTCTAATTATGTTGTAGGAAATGAGAGCTACAATGAAGATGTATATCAAGGATGGGATAATCAAAGGTGGGAGGAGCCATATGCATATGATCAATCTTCATGGCAACAACCTCCACCAATGCACTATGAAGAAAAGCCATTCTATGATGCACACCAATCTAATGGCTATGGTGAATCTCCTTGTGACTTTCAAGAACCACCACCATATGCCTATGAGTCATATCCTTAACATGAACCTCAACCATACTCACAAGCCTCCTTTCACCAAACACCTCCATATGACCTTGATCCATATCCACCATACCAACCACCTTTTGAACCATATGAGACATACATGGAACCACCACTCCAACATCACTACTCCCAAGAACCACCTCAATATATACCACCATACCCTTACCACGACACACTACCTCATCCTTACCAAGAAGAACCACCTTCCTATTATGAACCCTTCTCCAAGAAAATGAACCCTCTTATCCATCCCAATCCTCAAAGGATGAAACCCTTAGCCTTATACTTCAAGGGCAAGGAGAAATGCAAAGGGAGACACTAGAATTTGTGTCTACCTTGACCAAGGTAGTAAGCATTTTAATCTCCCAATACTTGAGCACTCAAAGCACTCCCATGGTCACATGTGGAGAATCAATTGAAAAGCATAGCATGAAGGAGAGATTGGAAACTCTGGTGGAGAATGAGGGATGTTATTTTGTATTAGAGCAATTGGAGGAGCCTATGATCATTGAAGAAGAGGAAGAAGTGGTTGAAGACTTAGGAGATGCAGAACCTCCTTGGAAACCTAAAGTTGAAGAAAACCTCTCCAAGAAGGTTGAATTTGATGTTGAGGAGGAGAGTGCACAACCTCCAAAACAACTTTTGAATGAAGACTTGGAGGGAATGAAGCAAGAATTGAGTTCCCTTGGTAATGAAGATCATGCATCCAACCTTCTTGGTGGTGAATCCTTTGAATTTGAAGAACCTTCTCCCAATGAGATAGAAAGTGATGTGGAGGTAGATTTCTCTCAACCTTCCATTTATGATTTGAGTGATGGAAAAGAGTTGGATGAAAATGATGAACAATGGATTGAAAGTGAAGAAGTTTGTGAAGAGATGGAGGTTGACAAGGAAGAACATAAGGGAGTAAAGCTTGCTAGCACATTGGAGATACCTCTCCCCAAGCCATCACCATCCACTCTTTCATTCAAGTGGGTAAATTCCTTATACTTAAGCTTTATTATTCCCCTTGAATATGGTTTACTTGAGATGGATGGTCAACTTAGATATATTTGTGGCTTTAAGAGCAAAAGGGAGATGGCTAGTGGTTGGAAATATCATTCTAGGTTCATGATGGCTACACGTTCAAAGCTTAATTGCAACGGTTGGTGTAGAACTAGATTGCTTAGGTCTAGGATGTTGTTTGGTCACTTACATGAGAATTCCAAGATTATGCCACCCAAATAGAATAATGATAATCAACTCAAAGATGGGTGTAGAAACAAGATATGGGATCTCGGCATACATGAGGATCAACTTTAGGAGCCCATAGTCTATGAAGAACTCCATCAAAGCTTGGGAGAATTGAACTTGAAGAGTGGAGCTCATTGGAAATGCAAGCATTGGTGGATGTTCAAGGATGGTTTCAAGCACAAGCCACCTTGAGAGGAGCTCCCCATAAGTCCAACTTAAGGACAATAAACAAAAGTGCTAGGTGGGAGACACCCCACCATGGTAACTTCTTTTCATTTTCTCTTTTTGTACATATTGGTAATTAGTTTAAATTCATATTTTTGGTTGATTTGTTAAGCATAATTGATAGTTTAGTATGTTAAATAAGGTTTTATGGTGTTTTGGTGGCTGTTTGGAGGTTTAGAATGCTTGGATTGGTGCAAAAACATAGAAAAATTTTGAAAAAAAAAACAGAGCACCATCCGCGCATACGCGTGCATCAAGCATTTTTCCTACCCACGCGGACGCGCCATGTACGCGTACGCGTGGATTGAGAAATTCCACCCCCAAGCCAAAAACCCGAGAGTTGTGCGAATGTTGCGCGCGCATTGTGCCTTTCGCACAAACCAACTCGCGCGTACGCGCACATGATGCGTACGCGCCACTCTCGAAATAAGCCATCGATGCGGACGCGCCATGTACGCGTACGCGTCGCGTCCATTGCACCACCATCCGCACGCGCGCGTACGCGCGGATGTCCTTCCTTCAGCACATCTCTTTTCTTCTCCTCTTTCCATTTCTTTCCTTCTCCTTTCTTCTTCCCTTCTTCTACCCCTCATCTAACACTCCCAAACACCATTGATAACCATTTATTTTAGTTAACTAATTAGTTAGTTAGTTAATTGATTAGTTAATTTTAGTTAGTTTTCATTTCATTTTCTCTTTTTCATTGTAAGTGTTGGATTATTATTCTTGTTTACCATTAATTGTTGCTGAGTACTAAACGGGATGTTATCTCAACATCATTATGTTTATAAACTTTGTTGGATTCTATTTTTGAGGTTATATTTTGCTACTTGGTTTTGAGTTTTTCATGCTTCACTTTTGTGAATACCAAGTACATGACATTGCCTTCAAGCTTTTAAATCCTTTTGAATTGCATGATTGGCCACCATGTGATTTGAACCTTACTCTTTGATTAGGCAACTTCTTGATGGATGATGTTGTGCATTTACCTTAATGCATTGTACTTCATGATCATATGCATCCATATGCTTTTAGCTTGAATGCTCCCATGCTTCTTTAATGCTTGTTTTACCTTACAAGTTTACTTAAAGCATCTCAAGCACACTAGGATGAGTGATGTACATGCTTCTTTTGTGACATAACTTTTTATGCTAATGTGTATTCTAAAAGGCGCCTAATTTAGAACTCACATCCCTATTTTCCTAATGTCACACTAATTCACTCACTCAATTCTAGTGATTAGTACCTCATTCCAACAATGCATGCTTCCTTGTTTTTGTGTTCTCTCATCTTATGGTGTTATAATTTTATTTTTCATGAATGATGCACCGCAAGCAAAAATAGAAGCAAAATAAAGAACACGCAGCAAACGGTTGATCTACCAGTTGAAGGTAGCAATCCGGAGAGTCGCTGTAACAACCCTGATTTTCGAGTACATGAGATCTTTTCTGAAAGTACGAATTTCTCCGGAAGATCAGTAAAGGGAACACCTCTGCTATATCATCAAGCATCTCAATCCTCATTATCATTATGTCATCCTTAAGCTAGAACCTCCTTTGAGGCAAGCTCGATAATGCAATCGCGAAGAACCTAGTTTTTGAACCGTATCGGTTGGCAGTTTTGATTCTGATTTTCGTAAATAGTCTCTGTTTGACGAACCGGACTCGATTCATGAGAGGATCGAGATAATAGTATAATATTATAATTATATTAGTATTATAAAATGCTTGAATGATATTATAAGGTTACCTGGTCTGTTTTTGTTAAAAACAGAAAATCGGTTTAATACTTAATCCTCAAAGCTTGATTTCTTCTGAACTAAAACTCAAATCAAAACTCCGATTTCACCAAAATGATCCTCTCTTCTTCCTCTACATAACCATATAACTTATCAAGGCTGGAAATAAGGTGAGATGGATGTCTCCCTCCCATTTCAATTCGGTTTTCAAGGAAAACCATGCAAAACATGTGTTTTCTTGATGTTCTTCCTTAGGAATCATGCTTAACTTGACTTGAGGGCCAAGAAACATGAATTTCCAGCAAGTATAAGGTGAGATATCTCTTCCTAACATACTGAGTGAGATTTGGTCAATTGAGAGTTTTTGGATTTAAAGTTGTTCTTGATGTGATTTAGGAGGAAAAAGTGCTTAAGGACCACCTGAAAGTTTAACCGAATTAGGAGCAGCAAAACCAGGTAGGGATTGAAGAATTTAATCTTGATTGATTTTGTTTGAGTTGTGTGATTATTATATGGTTTGGCTGTGCTTGAAATTTTGGTGAAAATTTGATGAAATTTGATGAAATTCAAGCTATGAATGTGTGTTCTTGTGGCTGCTGGAAAACGAAACCCTAGAGCTTAAATTGAGGTTCAATTTATGTTAAAATCATGTAGAAAAGATTGGGTTTTAGTGGTTGAAAATTTATTTTGAATTTTGGTAAAAATCGGTTGCTGAAAAGACTGAAAAACGGGTAAAAACAGAGAAAGAATTTGAAGAATATACGAAGAACACGAAGAACACTTTGAGTGTGGTGAAGAACAATGAAGAACACCTTTTTGATTCTCATAATTACCTTCATAAAACACTTAGGGAGTGGTAATAACATGATAGTGAGGCAAAGATAAAGAAAAGATAAAAAGTTAAAGAAAAGATAAAAACCAAAGAAAAAGTCTGTAAAATTTTAATGACAGAAAAACAGACAGAGACTAGTGAACGAACTAGGGCAACTTAGTTAGTACTTGCGTTGTGACTAGGGTTAGATATTATATGAAAAGTTAAACTGTTTCAGTATAGACTTAATAAACCTATACCTGAGACAGGCTAATATTCATACCGAAATTTACATAAGCTTTAAATACATATGTTAAGCAGAGAAATCAAAGCAGAGTAAAAAAACACAGAGAACAGAGTAACCAGAGAAGAATAAAGGGATACAGAGAAAAGAGTAATCTAATAAAGAGAAATGGTTTGAGTTAAGATGTTGTAAAAGTAAAAGCTGTAAAGTTTGTATAGTATGATTGAACAGAGAAAGAAAGAAGTACTGCATAAGAATGTGAAAGTGATGATGAATAACGAGAATGATAATGAATGATGATAAAGAGAAAAGAGTAATATAACAAAGAGAATAGAGGAGAAGAGTATAAAAATAAAGAGTTAAGCCTTGTGGCATGATATTCTATTGTATGTTCATCTGCTGCTTTTCTGTTGGCCCTAGAGGTCCTGTAGGCCCAAGTTCACCTACAGTGAGTTGTTATTCCTGTAGGCCGAAGTTCACCTACAGTGAATATCAATTCTGTATCTCGAGGTGTTGCTCCTGTAGGCCGAAGTTCACCTACAGAGAGTTGTGATACCTGTAAGCCGAAGTTCACTTACAGGGGCGCCATTTCTGTAAGCCGAAGTTCACTTACAGAGGTGCCATTTTTATAGGCCGAAGTTCACCTATAGAAAGTTGTTATGTTGTGATTGAACTATTCCTGTAAGCCAAAGTTCACTTATGGGAGTGCTGTTTCTGTAGGCCGAAGTTCACCTACAGAGATAAAGCCATATCTAGGACTAGTTCCTAGGTAATGTCGGGTTGCAGGGTGTAAACCGACACGTGAGCTCATGGCCTGCATAGGACAGACATGCATCATACTTGGTTGTGCATTTTCTCTATTATGATTGTTGCATGAATGTATGCTTTCTTTGTTTGTATTCTATTCTCTGTGTCTGTGTTTGTGTTATTTTCTTGTATTCTTCTGTTTGTGTTCTGCTATCTGTTTTCTCTATCTTTTTTATTTATTTGTAACTTCTATTTACTGCTTTTCTGTATTCTGTTATTTATCTGCTAAACAACACGGAATTAATGAACTTAACTAATAACCCCGGCCCTACTAAGAACTCCCCAGTTCTTACCCATTCTCTCTCCCTTCCCCCTTCAGATGGAAGCAAGAGTACCCTTCCGTAATCTACTGATGACTGTTTCACAAAGAGGATTCCGCTCTAGGTAGTCTTCTAAATATAGGGTGAATCTCTTTATCTATTTATATGTATATACTATAAGACCAGCCAACGTCTGCACCCCGTTCGTATGCGCACTTTAACCTAAATCCTGTGTACGAGATTCCTATTGTGTGGCTACTTCATGAGGTACCAGAGAGACGTCCTGTGAAAAAGTCTGATCGTACAGAGGAGTAGCAGATGATGTTCTATCTTTTGATGACGTTCCACTTGACTTGAGTTTTGAAGACCTAGAACGTACTTTCCCTCGCTTTAGTAGTTTAGAGGGACTAGGTGAGTATAGAGTCTAGGCTAGCCTAGGTGCCAGATTAAGGACCTCTTAAACAGGTCAGGACCTAGGATGTTGTATGTATATATATGTATATAGATATTATTTAGATATATCTAGGGGTGTTCTACCTAACAGTCTATTTGCTAATAAATGCTGAATCACCGAATGTTGTCAACTACTTGTGATGTATTTTTGTGTGTTTGTTTATAACTATTTTATCTGTTATTACCTGTGAATTGATTATAAATAATTCTGTCTATTAATCCAAATGTTTTCAAAAAAAAATACACCACGCAAATTAACTACGCGTTTAACAACGAATCAGGCTCATATGATAAATAATAGATAATTATTAGGAAGACAAATTGGTAGCGCTCAGTTTCTAGTATGATCTAGACATATTGAAAATTTGGTCGTTACAATTTGGTATCAGAGCATTTCGTTCCCAATAGAGCCTGGGGAGTGGACTGACTATTCTTCATTGCATAATCTGTTGTGTGTCTCATGCGTATAGGATATCCCAGTGATATATGTTGCATGATTGTTTTTGTGTTTTCATTTTGGGAATGTTCACACTTGACTTGAAGTGTTAAGACTGATCACCTTAACAATGATTGTTTGGTGTGAACAGGACTACAATGGGTTCACGGAGACGAGGCGTACGGGAAGGAATTCCTAATGTTAACTACGAGAGGGAACAGGAAACATTTATGGCTACCATGAACAACGCGGCTGAAGTAGTGCGTGAAGCTGCGGTAACAGCGGCTAGAGCTGTTGAATGTCTTGGAGTGAGAAATGGGAATGATGAGAATAACTTAGGGCATCCTGAAAGACCTATGACCCTTGCGACCTTTCTGAAGGTTAATCCGCCTAAGTTCAAGGGTGCACTCGTTGCGACAGACGTTGATAACTGGTTTCGAGGTATTGAACGATCACTGAGAGCGCAGCATGTTCCGGAAGAACAACACGTGGAGTTTGCTACTTATATGCTCGAGGGAGAAGCTGAGTACTGGTGGCAGGGGATACAGCGACTGCTACAATGTAATGAAGGTGACATTCCTTGGGATATTTTTAAAGATGAATTCTACAAGAAATGTTTCCCAAGAGTAGTGCGTGATGCTAAAGAGATAGAGCTTATGCAGCTGAGGCAAGGGGATATGACTGTTGCTGAGTATGCTCGTAATTTCGATGACTTGTGTCGTTTCTCTAAGATCTTGACTTTGAAGAATGGAAGTGCTTGAAGTTTGAAAGAGGCCTTCGTGATGATCTGATGAGTTCAATAGTTCCGCTGGAGATACGTAATTTTGCCGAATTAGTCAACAAGAGCAAGTTAGTGGAAGAATGTATTAAGAAAGTGATTGTGGCCAAGGTGAGTCACCAAGGATTTCCACCAAGGCGTCTTAGCAATCATTAGGTAGCTGGGAGAAGGGTGCATTTTAAAGCACGTGGCATACGACAGCATAAGAACCTACAAGTTGGTAACATTACTGCTCGCTGTACGGGTAAGAATGGAGGTAAAGTAAGGCAAGGCAATGGTGAACGAGCCCATCAGGCTTACATAAACACTGCATGTAAGCAATGCGGAAAAGAGCATGATAACAGGTTTTGCCAGTTTGGATCACCTAACTGCTATGCTTGTGGAGAACTTGGACATATTGCCAAGGATTGTCCGAAGGGATTTACTCAAAATTTAGTTAGAACCCAGCAACAAGGACGAGTGTTTGCTATCACTATTGACAATGTTGTGTAATCGGATGCCCTCATTCAAGGTCAGGTTATGTCAAGAATCGATTTCTAACTGTACTATATATTTCGGGTGCATCGCATTCTTTATTTCTCTAACTATTGCTCACGAGTTAGGATTATATTTCTTTAAATTGAATTTTTACTTGATTGTCCATACACCTGCATCCAAAAATGCTTTGACCAGTTTAGTGTGCCTGCAAGTACCATTCGCTATTAGGAACAGGACTTTTATACAATATCTAATCTGTTTGCCTCTATATGGTTTAGAAGTTATTTTAGGATTAGATTGGTTATCTAAGTATCATGTTTTCCTTGATTATTTTAAAAGAAATGCTGTTATTCCATCTGATAGTCTATGTACTAAACCATTTCTGTCCCACACCTTATATCTGAATTCTGTAAGAGTTACCTTAGGCGGGAATGATTATGAGGGGTACGTTCTGTTAGCGGCTAGCTCGAATGATAGTGAATTAAGCTTAGAACGAATCTGAATGATGAAGGAATTTCCTGATGTTTTCTTGGATGACATACCTGAGTCTCCTCCTCAGCGAGAGATAGAATTCAGTATTGATCTAGTACCTGGAGCTGGACCAATTTCCATAGCACTGTACTGGATGTCACCATTGCTTGCAGAGCTGAAGAAGCTGTGAGATAGGATCGTAGTGGCCGATGGAGGTACAAGAAAAGAATTTGTGTGCCTAACTCTGGAGAATTGCGACAAAAGATTCTTGCTGAAGCTCACCAAAGTAGATTTTCTATGCATCCTGGAGTGACAAAGATGTATCGAGATTTGAAACAAATGTTCTGGTGGCCGGGCTTAAAGAAAGAAGTAGCTGATTATGTCTCAAAATGTTTAACCTGCCAGAAGATGAAGGTGGAACATCAGAAGCTGTCAGGAACCCTGCAACCCTTAGAAATACCACAATGGAAATGGGGGCAGATTACTATGGATTTTGTCACGGGATTGCCAAGGACCTCAACAGGACACGATACCATCTAGGTAATTGTGGACAGGTTGACAAAGTCAGCGCACTTCCTTCCGATTCGAGTTGACTATACTTTAGAAAGGCTGGAACAAATATATATTCAAGAAAATGTACAACTACATGGGATACCTTCGTAAATTGTCTCAGATCAAGTTTCGAGGTTTACTACTAGATTTTGGGGAGCTTTTCAGAAAGCGTTGGAAACAGAATTGCACACGAGTATAGCATACCATCCTCAGATAGACGGACAATCAGAGCAGACAATCCAGACGTTAGAAGACATGTTACGATTATGTATAATAGACAATCAAAGCAGCTGGGATAAGTATTTGCTGTTGGTCAAATTTGTTCACAATAACAGTTGCCAATAAAGTATCGGGATGGCACCATACGAAGCTCTCTACGAAAGAAGATGTCGGACACCATTGTGTTGGAATGACGATGGATAAGCTAGTGTCTTAGGTCCAAACTTAGTGTAAGAAACTACTGAGAAGATAAAGGAGATTCGTCGGAAGATCCAGACAGCACAAGGCCGCCAAAAGAGCTATGCCGATAATAGACGTAGACCCTTAGAGTTTAGTGACGGAAACCGTGTCTTTCTAGAAGTAACCTCGATTACTGGAATAGGTAGAGCCCTTAAGACTAAAAAGCTTAACCTACGATACATAGAACCTTTCCAAATACTTAAAAGAGTCGGTCTAGTAGTTTATCAAATAGTCCTTCCTCCTTATTTATCAAACCTTCATGATGTTTTTCATGTCTCGCAACTTAAGAAATATATTCCCGACAAGAGTCATGTTTTACAACCAGAGACAGTATACAGTACAATTGATTTGACATATCAAGCATCACCGGTTCAGATCGTAGAAAGAAGTGATAAGCAGCTAAAAGGCAAGACTGTTCGCTTAGCGCTTAGT
>NC_029791.2:50265810-50279008 GCF_000816755.2 Arachis ipaensis | reverse complement strand
CTTGACTTGAGGGCTAAGAAACGTGAATTTCCAGCAAGTCTAAGGTGAGATATCTCTTCCTAACATACTGAGTGAGATTTGGTCAGTTGAGAGTTTTTGGATTTAAAGCTGTTCTTGATGTGATTTAGGAGGAAAAAGTGCTTAAGGACCACCTGAAAGTTTAACCGAATTAGGAGCAGCAAAACCAGGTAGGGATTGATGAATTTAATATTGATTGATTGTGTTTGAGTTGTGTGATTATGATATGGTTTGGCTGTGCTTGAAATTGATTATTTGTATGAGTAATTCTTGTTGAAATTTTGGTGAAAATTTGATGAAATTTGATGAAATTCAAGCTATGAATGTGTGTTCTTGTGGCTGCTGGAAAACAAAACCCTAGAGTTTAAATTGAGGTTCAATTTGTGTTAAAATCATGTAGAAAAGATGGGGTTTTAGTGGCTGGAAATTTATTTTGAATTTTGGTAAAAATCGGTTGCTAAAAAGACTGAAAAACGGGTAAAAACAGAGAAAGAATTTGAAGAATATACGAAGAACACGAAGAACACTTTGAGTGTGGTGAAGAACATTAAAGAACACCTTTTAGATCTTAGAAAGGGCAAGGAAGAAAAATTTTTGTTGTTTAAGGGGTTATATGGTAATTTCTGGAAGTTAGGGTGGTAAAAGTAGAAATATTAAAAGTTACGAGTGGTAAAAAGTGAATTTTAAAGGTTAAAAGTAAAAGGTAAGTTAATTTTCGAAAATTTAGTATCAAAATAATAAATAATAATATTTAATTAAAAATAATATTTTAATAAAAATAATAAAATAATGCGGAAAAGGCAGTTTTCTGTAATAGCTTTAGAAAGACAACTTTAAGTGCAAAATCTCATAATTACCTTCATAAAACACTTAGGGAGTGGTAATAACATGATAGTGAGGCAAAGATAAAGAAAAGATAAAAAGTTAAAGAAAAGATAAAAACCAAAGAAAAAGTCTGTAAAATTTTAATGACAGAAAAACAGACAGAGACTAGTGAACGAACTAGGGCAACTTAGTTAGTACTTGCGTTGTGACTAGGGTTAGGTATTATATAAAAAGTTAAACTGTTTCAGTATAGACTTAATGAACCTATACCTGAGACAGGCTAACTATTCATACCGAAATTTACATAAGCTTTAAATACATATGTTAAGCAGAGAAATCAAAGCAAAGTAAAGAAACACAGAGAACATAGTAACCAGAGAAGAATAAAGGGATACAGAGAAAAGAGTAATCTGATAAACAGAAATGGTTTGAGTTAAGATGTTGTAAAAGTAAAAGCTGTAAAGTTTGTATAGTATGATTGAACAGAGAAAGAAAGAAGTACTGCATAAGAATGTGAAAGTGATGATGAATAACGAGAATGATAATGAATGATGATAAAGAGAAAAGAGTAATATAACAAAGAGAATAGAGGAGAAGAGTATAAAAATAAAGAGTTAAGCCTTGTGGCATGATATTCTATTGTATGTTCATCTGCTGCTTTTCTGTTGGCCCTAGAGGTCCTGTAGGCCCAAGTTCACCTACAGTGAGTTGTTATTCCTGTAGGCCGAAGTTCACCTACAGTGAATATATATTGTGTATCTCGGGGTGTTGCTCCTGTAGGCCGAAGTTTACCTACAGAGAGTTGTGATACCTGTAAGTCGAAGTTCACTTACAGGGGCACCATTTCTGTAAGCCTAAGTTCACTTACAGAGGTGCCATTTCTATAGGCCGAAGTTCACCTATAGAAAGTTGTTATGTTGTGATTGAACTATTCCTGTAAGCCGAAGTTCACTTATGGGAGTGCTGTTTCTGTAGGCCGAAGTTCACCTACAGAGATAAAGCCATATCTAGGACTAGTTCCTGGGTAATGTCGGGTTGCAGGGTGTAAACCGACACGTGTGCTCATGGCCTGTATAGGACAGACATGCATCATACTTGGTTGTGCATTTTCTCTATTATGATTGTTGCATGAATGTATGCTTTCTTTGTTTGTATTCTATTCTCTGTGTCTGTGTTTGTGTTATTTTCTTGTATTCTTCTGTTTGTGTTCTGCTATCTGTTTTCTCTATCTTTTTTATTTATCTGTAACTTCTATTTACTGCTTTTCTGTATTCTGCTATTTATCTGCTAAACAACACGGAATTAACGAACTTAACTAATAACCCCGGCCCTACTAAGAACTCCCCAGTTCTTACCCCTTCTCTCTCCCTTCCCCCTTCAGATGGAAGCAGGAGTACCCTTTCATAATCTACTGATGACCGTTTCACAAAGAGGATTCCGCTCTAGGTAGTCTTCTGAGTCTAGGGTGAATCTCTTTATCTGTTTATATGTATATACTATGAGACCAGCCAACGTCTACATCCCGTTCGTATGCGCACTTTAACCTAAATTCTGTGTACGAGATTCCTATTGTGTGGCTACTTCATGAGGTACCAGAGAGACGTCCTGTGGAAAAGTCTGATCGTGCAGAGGAGTAGCGGATGATGTTCTATCTTTTGATGACGTTCCACTTGACTTGAATTTTGAAGACCTAGAACGTACTTTCCCTCGCTTTACTAGTTTAGAGGGACTAGGTGAGTATAGAGTCTAGGCTAGCCTAGGTGCCAGCTTAGGGACCTCTTGAACAGGTCAGGACCTGGGATGTTGTATGTATATATATGTATATAGATATTATTTAGCTATATCTAGGGGTGTTCTACCTAACAGTCTATATGCTAATAAAGGTTGAATCACCGAATGTTGTCAACTACTTATGATGTATTTTTGTGTGGTTGTTTATAACTGTTTTATCTGTTATTACCTGTGAATTGATTATAAATGATTCTGTCTATTAATCCAATCGTTTCAAAAAAAAAATACACCACGCAAATTAACTACGCGTTTAACAACGAATCAGGCTCATATGATAAATAATAGATAATAATTAGGAAGACAAATTGGTAGCGCTCAATTTCTGGTATGATCTAGACATATTGAAAATTGGGTCGTTACAGTCGCCGTACCCTCTTGCTCATCTTTGCATGCACCGAGGACGGTGCAAACTTTTAAGTGTGAGGAGGTCGTTCGACCGGTCGGCGATTTTGGGTGACAAGTTTCTAATCTCAACACTTTTGCATTCTATTTTAGGTTTTTAGGATTTTTGTTGCATTTTCTTATTTTTGCATATATATACACAATAAGCTTAGTCAAAGTAATGAGATTTTTCAAGATTTCTATCTATAGGGCACCTCAATTGATTTGAGTGAAAACTTTTCATAAAATTTGCTTGAATCATATATATATTGTGGATCATGTTTTTGAGCTAAGAACACAAGCTTGTGAGATTTGAGCCTAATGGTGTGGTTACATCTTATAACCACTTATTTTTCTTCTTGTGTGCATTATTCTCTTTCTATGATTGTGATATTTGATTTGTTTGATTCTTTATATCCATTATTTTGTGTATTCTTGCATTTATATGATTGAGGCCATCATTTCATTTAGCTCACTTACCCAAATAGCCTTACCTTTTATCTTTCATTGTTAGCCAATTTGGGCCTACGATTAACCCACTTGTTCTTAATTTAGCACATTACAAGCCCTAGAGCGAAAAACAATAAATGTCCTTATTTGGATCTTTGATTAGCTTAGACTAGTGTGTGTGTATCATTCAAGTGTGGGAACCTTGGGACATTGGGGGAATAAAAGGGTAGTTTTATATTTTTGTTGAAAATATTGGGAATTGGGTACATGCTCATGTGTAATGAATATAAAGTCTTATGCATTGATGTTCTTGTATAAAAAAAATGATAAAAATAAAAGAAAAGAAAAAAATATATAGAAAAAGAAAAAAAAGAAAAAAAAAGAAAAGAAATAAAAAGGGGACAAAATTGCCCCAAAGCAAAGCGAAGCTCAATAAAATCAATGCATATGAGTTGTGAAATGAAAAGAAAATGCATGAGTATGTTAAAAAGTGAAAAATGGGTAGTTAGGTTAGTTTGAATTGTATAGGATGTCGTAGGCTAGGTGGGAAGTCTAAGCTTATCAAAGATTCAAATTTCAAGCTCACTTAACCATATATGCATCCTACCTTGACCCTATCCCCATTACAACCAATGAAAAGACTTCATGATAGGTGTATGCATGCATGAAATAAATGTTGATTGTTAGAAGAAAAACAAATCTTGGAAAACATGATTAGGGGAGAATTGAGTGAATCAACCCTAAGCACTTGAGCGAATAGAGTGCAAACACATCCGGTGAGGATTTGATGCTCAATTACATGTTTTCACCTACGATCATCATTCTTCATGCAAGTTTGTAAAAAATACTTAATAGCTCAATTCAATTGTGGTTTGGCATGGTTGCTAATACCTTTAGCCCTTGTGCATATATGCTTCTTGGACATTGATTTATTTTGACCAAGAAATTGCATTCATGTATATAGTTGCATATAGTTTAGGTTGCATTTAGATGAGATTTCATTGAATAAATGTTGATACCCTTTACTTTCTCTTGGTATAAGCATGAGGACATGCTTGGTTTAAGTGTGGGGAGGTTGATAAACCCCATTTGTAGGGTTTATCTTGTGCTTAATTTAGGGGATTTTATAACCTTTTACCCACATTTATCCAATAAAATTGCATGGTTTTATAACTTCTCCTTTAATTGTGCTTAAGAGTGAAAACATGCTTTTTAGGTCCTTAATTGTTTAATCTTGATTTACCTTTGATTCTATTAGATGCCTTGATATGTTTGTTAAGTGATTTCATATTTAGGAGGCAAATATTGGATCAAGGGAATGAAGGAAAAGCATGTAGAAATGGAGAACTCATGAAGAAGAATCGCAAAAGCTGTCAAGCCGACCTCTTCGCACTTAATTGACCATAACTTGAGCTATAGAGGTCCAAATGATGCGATTCCAGTTGCGTTGGAAAGCTAACATCCGGGGCTTCGAAACGATATAAGATTTTTTATAGTTGCTACACGTATGGTGACACGTACGAGCACTGTACACGCACACGTCATTGCTGCCATATGATCCACTTAAAGCAATACGTGGCCAGCGAATTCTAAAGCCTTGTGGGCCCAATCCAACTCATTTCTGATGCTATTTGACCCAAGAATTGAAGAGGGATGAGACATGAAGCCATTATTTTAGTTTTATTTTAGTTTTCACATGCTTTTAGTTAGTTTCTAGAGAGAGAAACTATCTCTTCTCTCTAGGATTAGGAGTAGGTCTTAGATCTAGATTAGGAACTCTTAGATTTAGTTTAATTTCATACTTTAATTTATTTTTCCTTTAAAATTTCTAGTTCCTCTTCTTCTCCTCTCTCTAATTTTGTATTTCATTCTTGTGATTCTCTACTTTTATGTTCATGCACTTTTGTTTCTTCTATTTTCATTTCAATGCAATTTATGATTCATGTCTCTTTGTTGTTTATTTGATTTGTTGTTGTTTAATTTCTTGCAATTGAGTAGTGTAGATTTACTTTCCTTGTACTTTTTACTATGCTTTTCTTTTATACCTTCTAAGTGTTTGATAAAATGCTTGGTTGGATTTTAGATTAGATTTTAGTGCTCTTGGCTTGGGAAGGTAACTTAGGAACTCTTAAGTTAATAATGTCCAAGTGATTGATGATTGGGAGCCATTAACTCTAGATCTCACTAATTGATTTGGTGGAGAACTAGGACTTATGGTCTTGGATTGACATAGCTTACTTGACTTTCCTTTATTAGTTAGAGGATAACTTAGTGGGGTTGATCCTAGCCAATTCTCATGTTGTGGTTAGTAATTAGGATAGAGATCCTTGACCACCAAACCTTGCCAAGGCCTTTTTGTTATTCGAATTTCATTGCCATTTACCTTTCATGTCTAATATCTCAAAAACTCCAAACATAGCTCCATAACCAATAACAAGGCACTTTATTGCAATTCCTAGGGAGAACGACCCGAGGTTTAAATACTTCGGTTTATAGATTTTAGGGGTTTGTTTTAGTGACAAACAAATTTTTTGTATGAAATGACTATTGTTGGTTTAGAAACTATATTGCAACGAGCTTTCATTTGTGAATTCTAAACCACACAAAAGTCCAAATCATCAATGACCCATATTTATAGAGGTGTGGTGCTGACCAGGTAATTAGACGGTGTGTGCCTCAATCAGAATTCCAGTCCATTTTAGAGGCCTGCCACTCATCTGAGAGTGGAGGACATTTTGGCCCTCAAAGAACAGCTAGAAAAATTCTAGACTGTGGATTCTAGTGGCCTACTCTTTTTTAAAGATGCTGATGAATTTTGTAAATCTTGCTCCCCTTGCCAAAGGTTTGGTAATATATCCAAGAGGGATAAGATGCCTCAACAGATTATGCTTTTCTGTGAAATTTTTTATGTTTGGGGCATTGATTTCATGGGTCCATTTCCAAATTCTAATGGTTACCTTTATATACTGTTAGCTGTAGATTATGTTTCTAAATGGGTGGAAGCAATTCCTACCCGTATTGATGATACTAACAATGTTGTTTCCTTTGTTAGAAACCATATTATTTACCGCTTTGGATCACCACGAGCAATCGTGAGCGATCAAGGCACTCACTTTTGTAACAGGAGACTAACAGAATTACTGAAGAAGCATGGGATAATTCACAAAGTAGCAATAGCTTACCATCCCCAGACCAATGGGCAAGCAGAAGTCTCTAACAGAGAGATAAAGCGTATTCTGGAAAAGATAGTAAAACCTCATAGGAAGGACTGGAGTGCCAGGCTACAAGATGCACTCTGGGCATATAGAACAGCGTACAAGACACCCATTGGGATGAGCCCCTTCCGCTTAGTATACGGAAAGGCTTGCCACCTTCCAGTAGAGGTGGAACACAAGGCTTTCTGGGCTGTGAGGGAGTGCAACATGAATTTTGAGAAAGCTGCTGCTAAAAGGAAGCTACAACTAGCAGAACTGGAGAACCTTCGCCTAGAAGCATATGACAACTCCAGGAGATACAAAGAAAAGATGAAGGCTGTCCATGACAAGCATATAAAAAGGAGAGAATTCAGACCAGGAGAGTTAGTTCTTCTTTATAACTCCAGACTGAGGCTTATGCTAGGTAAACTGAGATAAAGATGGGAAGACCCTTACAGAGTAGAAAAGGCAGCGCCATACGGAGTTTTTTACCTACGTCATCCTTCTAGCTCCAAATTCTTAAAGGTCAATGGACATCGCCTAAAGCTCTACCATGGAGAAAAGATTAAGGACCATAAGGAACTAGAGGTCTTCCTCTTGGAAGACCACCAACAGTAGCAGATTGAATCCGAAAAGCGTCCAACTTAAGGACGTAAAAGCAAAGTGCTAGGTGGGAGACAACCCATCATGGTATGATCGTTCCATTTCAGTCTTAATTTTAGTTTATTTTATTCTATTTTTGTTTTTGTTAATGACTCTTCTCATAATCTCTGCATATAGCTGCATATAGTCTGCATTCACATTTGCATTCGCATTCTACAAAAAAAATGCACGCGACGCGTAAGCGTCGCTGACGCGTCCGCGTCATAGTTGCGTTCGGAAGAAAAGAGAATTGAACAGAAAGTCACGCGAAAGCGTGGTTGGAGGCGTGCCTTAGGCACAAACATGCCCACGCGACCGCGTCGCTGACGCGGCTGCGTCATTTTGAAAATTAGCCTCCCCACGCGTCCGCGTCACCCACGCGAATGTGTGCCCCAAAAAATCGACGTAAAAGAGGTATATGGCAGTAAGTTATGATGGAGCTGGGCTGGAATGATGCTGGAAGCACCAGCCCTATCACGCGACCACGTGCCCCACGGGCTCGCGTCGTTTTCAAAATATGGCCATTCACGCGATTGCGTCACCCACGCGAATGCGTCACCCTAAATTTTGGCAAAATGAGTTTGAGACAGAGAGTTGCGCGAACGCGAGGCTGCACTCGCGCCACTAGCACAAATCAAGTCACGCGATCGCGTGACCCACGCGTCCGTGTCACTTGAAAAACATCGCACACCACGCGACCGCGTGACTCACGCGACCGCGTGACTCATGCGTCCGCGTCACATGCGGCGCACAGCTTATCCAGATCAGTCAAATATCATATCTTTTCTTCCCCAAATCCTAATTTTTCTTTTCCGTTCTTATTTCTTTCTTCTCTCTTCTTCCCTCCTTATTTTTTTTCACTTTTTACTTTCTCCTCCCTTATTTTTAACTTTCATTATCAAGGTTCTTTTATTTCTTTCTTCCCTCTTTAATTTTTATTATTTTTATTAATGTTTTCCTTTCCTTTTTATTTTTACTTTCATTATCTATATTTTCTTTTTCTTTCTCTTTCTTTTTATTCCTTTAATTGGTGTTAGAAATTTAATTAGCTGATTATTTACTTCTATATTTTGCTTGTGAATTAATGTGGAATTGTTTGACAATTAATATTACTTCTTAAATGGTTGCTTGCATGTTCAATTTACTACTTTCAATAATATATTTACCATGCATGCTATGTGTTTGTGAAAAAGCCCGTATGGCATTGCACATTATTTTTAATTATTCTATTTTACTACTTTAATGCCTGTTTTTCACAAAACCCCTTTTATATTTTATTAATTAAATATAATTGTCAATACAAACAGGTTGTTAGTTTGAAAGGGTTGGTAATATAACTTGGACATTGAATGCTTAATCTATGCTACTCATGCCTTTGTCGGCATGCCAATAAACATCTTGCATCTAATTGCCATCACATGCACTTGCTATATTACCTTTGATGAACTTTTCACATGTAGTCTAGACCATGTGTTAACGACATCCTTCTTTACCGTGCATTGATTATCACCCATAATATTCGCTCCCTTGCTCAAACCCTTAGCTTTACATATTACTTTCTTTTTCCTTTTTCAGGATGGCCACCAAGAAAGGTAAAGAGAAAGCTACCCCCAAAACACCAGCAAGGAGAGGAATAAAAAGAAGATTAGTGGCAGAGCCATCTTCAACAACGGTGAAACCCTCAACAAAATGAATCAAGAGGATCATCAAGGTCGATGAAAAAGAGAAATCCTTTCCAGCAAAGGACACTGCGCGGTTCACTAACCGCTACTGTGAGCAGATGTTCCCCATCCTGACTGAAAGGAATTATAATAATGATTATCTTCTTATCCTCCCGACCAACATTGCTGAATTTGTTGAGCCCCGCATTGATTATCATTATATTAGTATTATAAAATGCTTGAATGATATTATAAGGTTACCTGGTCTGTTTTTGTTAAAAACAGAAAATCGGTTTAACCGGGTTTACGGTTTACTGGTGCAGCTTAGCACTAGCACTCTCTGATGAATTTAGCAATGCTAAGGCCTCATTATACATGTTCTATTCTCATAATAAATATGTTACTAGTGTCATTTATGCTATTAGCTCAGAAAATAATTTTTAGAGATGTTTTTACGAGTGTTCCGATACACTTAGTTTTAGTAGTTGTACACCAGAGATATTTTAATATTATTTTAATCCACCTCCAAGCCAACCAATCACAACTCACCTTACACCCCCAAGACCTCCAAGGCCGTCTCATTTCATCATTTTGGCCGAAAATAACAAGAGAGAAAAGAGAGAAACTTTCATGAATACTTAATCTTCAAAGCTTGATTTCTTCTGAACTAAAACTCAAATCAAAACTCCGATTTCACCAAAATGATCCTCTCTTCTTCCTCTACATAACCGATAACTTATCAAGGATGGAAATAAGGTGAGATGGCTGTCTCCCTCCAATTTCAATTCAATTTTCAAGGAAAACCATGCAAAACATGTGTTTTCTTGATGTTCTTCCTTAGGAATCATGCTTAACTTGACTTGAGGGCCAAGAAACGTGAATTTCCAGCAAGTCTAAGGTGAGATATCTCTTCCTAACATACTGAGTGAGATTTGGTCAGTTGAGAGTTTTTGGATTTAAAGTTGTTCTTGATGTGATTTAGGAGGAAAAAGTGCTTAAGGACCACCTGAAAGTTTAACCGAATTAGGAGCAGCAAAACTAGGTAGGGATTGACGAATTTAATCTTGATTGATTGTGTTTGAGTTGTGTGATTATTATATGGTTTGGATGTGCTTGAAATTGATTGTTTTTATGAGTAATTCTTGTTGAAATTTTGGTGAAAATTTGATGAAATTTGATGAAATTCAAGCTATGAATGTGTGTTTTTGTGGCTGATGGAAAACGAAACCCTAGAGCTTAAATTTAGGTTCAATTTGTGTTAAAATATTGTAGAAAATATGGGGTTTTAGTGGCTGGAAATTTATTTTGAATTTTGGTAAAAATCGGTTGCTGAAAAGATTGAAAAACGNGAAAACTTAAGCTGTTTCAGTATAGACTTAATGAACCTATACCTGAGACAGGCTAACTATTCATACCGAAATTTACATAAGCTTTAAATACATATGTTAAGCAGAGAAATCAAAGCAGAATAAAGAAACACAGAGAACAGAGTAACCAGAGAAGAATAAAGGGATACAGAGAAAAGAGTAATCTAATAAAGAGAAATGGTTTGAGTTAAGATGTTGTAAAAGTAAAAGCTGTAAAGTTTGTATAGTATGATTGAACAGAGAAAGAAAGAAGTACTGCATAAGAATGTGAAAGTGATGATGAATAACGAGAATGATAATGAATGATGATAAAGAGAAAAGAGTAATATAACAAAGAGAATAGAGGAGAAGAGTATAAAAATAAAGAGTTAAGCCTTGTGGCATGATATTCTATTGTATGTTCATCTGCTGCTTTTCTGTTTGCCCTAGAGGTCCTGTAGGCCCAAGTTCACCTACAGTGAGTTGTTATTCCTGTAGGCCGAAGTTCACCTACAGTGAATATCAATTGTGTATCTCAGGGTGTTGCTCCTGTAGGCCGAAGTTCACCTACAGAGAGTTGTGATACCTATAAGCCGAAGTTCACTTATAGGGGTGCCATTTCTGTAAGCCGAAGTTCACTTACAGAGGTGCCATTTCTATAGGCCGAAGTTCACCTATAGAAAGTTGTTATGTTGTGATTGAACTATTCCTGTAAGGCGAAGTTCACTTATGGGAGTGCTATTTCTATAGGCCGAAGTTCACCTACAAAGATAAAGCCATATCTAGCACTAGTTCCTGGGTAATGTCGGGTTGCAGGCTGTAAACCGACACGTGAGCTCATGGCCTGCATAGGACAGACATGCATCATACTTGGTTGTGCATTTTCTCTATTATGATTGTTGCATGAATGTATGCTTTCTTTGTTTGTATTCTATTCTCTATGTCTGTGTTTGTGTTATTTTCTTGTATTCTTCTGTTTGTGTTCTGCTATCTGTTTTCTCTATCTTTTTTATTTATCTGTAACTTCTATTTACTGCTTTTCTGTATTCTGTTATTTATCTGCTAAACAACACGGAATTAATAAACTTAACTAATAACCCCGGCCCTACTAAGAACTCCCCAGTTCTTACCCCTTCTCTCTCCCTTCCCCCTTCAGATGGAAGCAGGAGTACCCTTCCGTAATCTACTGATGACCGTTTCACAAAGAGGATTCCGCTCTTTAACCAGCCAACGTCTGCACCCCGTTCGTATGCGCACTTTAACCTAAATCCTGTGTACGAGATTCCTATTGTGTGGCTACTTCATGAGGTACCAGAGAGACGTCCTACGAAAAAGTCTGATCGTACAGAGGAGTAGCAGATGATGTTTTATCTTTTGATGACGTTCCACTTGACTTGAGTTTTGAAGACCTAGAACGTACTTTCCCTCGCTTTAGTAGTTTAGAGGGACTAGGTGAGTATAGAGTCTAGGCTAGCCTAGGTGCCAGCTTAGGGACCTCTTGAATAGGTCAGGACCTGGGATGTTGTATGTATATATATGTATATAGATATTATTTAGCTATATCTAGGGGTGTTCTACCTAACAGTCTATATGCTAATAAATGCTGAATCACCGAATGTTGTCAACTACTTGTGATGTATTTTTGTGTGGTTGTTTATAACTATTTTATCTGTTATTACCTGTGAATTGATTATAAATAATTCTGTTTATTAATCTAAACGTTTTCAAAAAAAATACACCACGCAAATTAACTACGCGTTTAACAACGAATCAGGCTCATATGATAAATAATAGATAATAATTAGGAAGACAAATTGGTAGCGCTCAGTTTCCAGTATGATCTAGACATATTGAAAATTGGGTCGTTACAATTTGGTATCAGGGGATTTCATTCCCAATAGAGCTTGGGGATATCCCAGTGATATATGTTACATGATTATTTCTGTGTTTTCATTTTGGGAATGTTCACACTTGACTTGAAGTGTTAAGACTGATCACCTTAACAATGATTGTTTGGTGTGAACAGGACTACAATGGGTTCACGGAGACGAGGCGTACGGGAAGGAATTCCTAATGTTAACTACGAGAGGGAATAGGAAACATTTATGGCTACCATGAACAATGCGACTGAAGTAGTGCGTGAAGCTACGGTAACAACGGCTAGGGCTGTTGAACATCTTGGAGTGAGAAATGGGAATGATGAGAGTAACTTAGGGCATCCTGAAAGACCTATGACCCTTGCAACCTTTCTGAAGGTTAATCCTCCTAAGTTCAAGGGTGCACTCGTTGCGACTGACGCTGATAACTGGTTTCGAGGTATTGAACGATCACTGAGAGCGCAGCATGTTCCGGAAGAACAACACGTGGAGTTTGCTACTTATATGCTCGAGGGAGAAGCTGAGTACTGGTGGCAGGGGATACAGCGACTGCTACAACGTAATGAAGGTGACATTCCTTGGGATATTTTTAAAGATGAATTCTACAAGAAATATTTCCCAAGAGCAGTGCGTGATGCAAAAGAGATAGAGCTTATGCAGCTGAGGCAAGGGGATATGACTGTTGCTGAGTATGCTCGTAATTTCGATGACTTGTGTTGTTTCTCTAAGATCTTGACTTTGAAGAATGGAAGTGCTTGAAGTTTGAAAGAGGCCTTCGTGATGATCTGATGAGTTCAATAGTTCCGCTGGAGATACGTAATTTTGCCGAATTAGTCAACAAGAGCAAGTTAGTGGAAGAATGTATTAAGAAAGTGATTGTGGCAAAGGTGAGTCACCAAGGATTTCCACCAAGGCGTCTTAGCAATCATCAGGTAGCTGGGAGAAGGGTGCATTTTAAAGCACGTGGCATACGACAGCATAAGAACCTACAAGTTGGTAACATTACTGCTCGC
>NC_029791.2:50264039-50265796 GCF_000816755.2 Arachis ipaensis | reverse complement strand
CGGGAGTGATTATAAGGGGTACGTTCTGTTAGCGGCTAGCTCGAATGATAATGAATTAAGCTTAGAACGAATCTGAATGATGAAGAAATTTTCTGATGTTTTCTTGGACGACATACCTTAGTTTCCTCCTCAGCGAGAGATAGAATTCAGCATTGATCTAGTACCTGGAGCTGGACCGATTTCCATAGCACTGTACTGGATGTCACCATTGCTTGCAGAGCTGAAGAAGCTGTGAGATAGGATCGTAGTGGCCTATGGAGGTACAAAAAAAGAATTTGTGTGCCTAACTCTGGAGAATTGCGACAAAAGATTCTTGCTGAAGCTCACCAAAGTAGATTTTCTATGCATCCTGGAGTGACAAAGATGTATCGAGATTTGAAACAAATGTTCTGGTGGCCGGGCTTAAAGAAAGAAGTAGCTGATTATGTCTTAAAATGTTTAACCTGCCAGAAGATGAAGGTGGAACATCAGAAGCTGTCAGGAACCCTGAAACCCTTAGAAATACCACAATGGAAATGGGGGCAGATTACTATGGATTTTGTCACGGGATTGCCAAGGACCTCAACAGGACACAATACCATCTGGGTAATTGTGGACAGGTTGACAAAGTCAGCGCACTTCCTTCCAATTCGAATTGACTATACTTTAGAAAGGCTGGAACGAATATATATTCAAGAAAACGTACGACTACATGGGATACCTTCATAAATTGTCTCAGATCAAGTTTCGAGGTTTACTACTAGATTTTGGGGAGCTTTTCAGAAAGCGTTGGAAACAGAATTGCACACGAGTATAGCATACCATGCTCAGATAGACGGACAATCAGAGCAGACAATCCAGACGTTAGAAGACATGTTATGATTATGTATGATAGACAACCAAAGCAGCTGGGATAAGTATTTGCTGTTGGTCGAATTTGTCCACAATAATATATGCCAATAAAGTATCGGGATGGCACCATACGAAGCTCTCTACGAAAGAAGATGTCGGACACCATTGTGTTGGAATGACGATGGATAAGCTAGTGTCTTAGGTCCAAACTTAGTGTAAGAAACTACTGAGAAGATAGAGGATATTCGTCAGAAGATCCAGACAGCACAAGGCTGCCAAAAGAGCTATGCCGATAATAGACGTAGACCCTTAGAGTTTAGTGACGAAAACCGTGTCTTTCTAGAAGTAACCTCGATTACTGGAATAGGTAGAGCCCTTAAGACTAAAAAGCTTAACCCACAATACATAGAACCTTTCCAAATACTTAAAAGAGTCGGTCTAGTAGTTTATCAAATAGTCCTTCCTCCTTATTTATCAAACCTTCATGATGTTTTTCATGTCTCGCAACTTAAGAAATATATTCCCGACAAGAGTCACGTTTTACAACCAGAGACAGTACAGTTATGAAATGATTTGACATATCAAGCATCACCGGTTCAGATCGTAGAAAGAAGTGATAAGCAGCTAAAAGGCAAGACTGTTCGCTTAGTCAAAGTAGCATGGGAACCAAGAGGAAAGGAAGAGCACACTTGGGAACTGGAAGATAAGATGAAAGCTGATTACCTACATTTATTCCTAGGTAACTGAAATTTTGAGGGCAAAATTTTCTTTTAAGAGGGTAGAATGTAACAACCCTGATTTTCGAGAACATGAGATCTTTTCTAAAAGTACGGATTTCTCCAGAAGATCAGTAAAGGGAACACCTCTACTATATCATCAAGTATCTCAATCCTCATTATCATTATGCCATCCTTAAGCTAGAACCT
>NC_029791.2:50263241-50263782 GCF_000816755.2 Arachis ipaensis | reverse complement strand
GATTGATTCTTGGTGAAAATTTGGTGAAATTTTAATGAAATTCAAGCTATGAATTTATGTTCTTGGGTGCAGCTGGAAACTGAAACCCTAGACCTTAAATTGAGGTTCAATTTGTGTTAAAATCATGTAGAAAAGATGGGATTTTAGTGGCTGGAAATTTATTTTGAATTTTGGTAAAAATCGGTTGCTAAAAAGACTGAAAAACGGGTAAAAACAGAGAAAGAATTTGAAGAATATATGAAGAACACGAAGAACACTTTGAGTGTGGTGAAGAACATTAAAGAACACCTTTTAGATCTTAGAAAGGGCAAGGAAGTAAAATTTTTGTTGTTTAAGGGGTTATATGGTAATTTCTGGAAGTTAGGGTGGTAAAAGTAGAAATATTAAAAGTTACGAGTGGTAAAAAGTGAATTTTAAAGGTTAAAAGTAAAAGGTAAGTTAATTTTCAAAAATTTAGTATTAAAATAATAAATAATAATAAAATATTAAATAATAGTATTTAATTAAAAATAATATTTTAATAAAAATAATAAAATAATAC
>NC_029791.2:50257819-50260149 GCF_000816755.2 Arachis ipaensis | reverse complement strand
CAAAGAAAAAGTCTGTAAAATTTTAATGACAGAAAAACAGACAGAGACTAGTGAACGAACTAGGGCAACTTAGTTAGTACTTGCGTTGCGACTAGGGTTAGGTATTATATGAAAAGTTAAACTGTTTCAGTATAGACTTAATGAACCTATACCTGAGACAGGCTAACTATTCATACCAAAATTTACATAAGCTTTAAATACATATGTTAAGCAGAAAAATCAAAGCAGAGTAAAGAAACATAGAGAACAGAGTAACCAGAGAAGAATAAAGGGAAACAGAGAAAAGAGTAATCTGATAAAGAGAAATGGTTTGAGTTAAGATGTTGTAAAAGTAAAAGCTGTAAAGTTTGTATAGTATGATTGAATAGAGAAAGAAAGAAGTACTGCATAAGAATGTGAAAGTGATGATGAATAACGAGAATGATAATGAATGATGATAAAGAGAAAAGAGTAATATAACAAAGAGAATAGAGGAGAAGAGTATAAAAATAAAGAGTTAAGCCTTGTGGCATGATATTCTATTCTATGTTCATCTGCTGCTTTTCTGTTGGCCCTAGAGGTCCTGTAGGCCCAAGTTCACCTACAGTGAGTTGTTATTCCTATAGGCCGAAGTTCACCTACAGTGAATATCAATTGTGTATCTCGGGGTGTTGCTCCTGTAGGCCGAAGTTCACCTACAGAGAGTTGTGATACCTGTAAGCCGAAGTTCACTTACAGGGGCGCCATTTCTGTAAGCCGAAGTTCACTTACAGAGGTGCCATTTTTATAGGCCGAAGTTTACCTATAGAAAGTTGTTATGTTGTGATTGAACTATTCCTGTAAGCCAAAGTTTACTTATGGGAGTGCTGTTTCTGTAGGCCGAAGTTCACATACAGAGATAAAGCCATATCTAGGACTAGTTCCTGGGTATTGTCGGGTTGCAGGGTGTAAACCGACACGTGAGCTCATGGCCTGCATAGGACAGACATGCATCATACTTGGTTGTGCATTTTCTCTATTATGATTGTTGCATGAATGTATGCTTTCTTTGTTTGTATTCTATTCTCTGTGTCTGTGTTTGTGTTATTTTCTTGTATTCTTCTATTTGTGTTCTGCTATCTGTTTTCTCTATCTTTTTTATTTATCTGTAACTTCTATTTACTGCTTTTCTGTATTCTGCTATTTATCTGCTAAACAACATGGAATTAACGAACTTAACTAATAACCCCGGCCCTACTAAGAACTCCCCAGTTCTTACCCCTTCTCTCTCCCTTCCCCCTTCAGATGGAAGCAGGAGTACCTGACAAACCCCAATTTGAGGATTTATCTTGTGATGATTTCAGGGGTTTTATCAATGATTCCACACACTTTCTATATGAAAATACAAGATTTTGCATTCCTTTCCTAGTTTCGCCTCATGAATGAAAACATGCTTATTTCGCACTAAAATGGATACATTTCTAATCTTCTCTTGATGCCATTCGATGCCGTGACTTGTGTGTTAAGTGGTTTCAGGATATAGAGTAGGAATGGACCGAAAGAGAGAAGGAAGACGGGTACAAAGGAAGAAAGCATGAGGACTAAGCTTTGGAAATCTCCGCATGGGCGCGTGTGCGCACCTTGCGCGCCCGCGCGGATAGGGCAACGTGGAGCCAAAGCCAAGAGCCGGCTTGAGAAGCGGCTAAGCCAGGATCTTCATGGGCGCGCACGCGTACATCACGCCTCTGCGCACATTACAAGACGTCTCAACGGTGCGTGCGCGGCCTTGCGCGTGCGCGCCGATTTGCGAATATGATTTTTTTAAGAAGTCACGTGACTTAGGCATGGAGGCAGTTAAGGACCCCACTCTTGGAGAAACACCTTGGCGGGAAAAGCATAAGAAGACCAAAGGAACAAGGGTTAAGGACACTTTTTAGTTCATTTTTTCAGATCTAGATATTTTTAGGGAGAGAGGAGAGTTAGTTACACTTTTTGGGAGAAGAAGAGGAGATTCCAAGCTTCACTAGGGTTCATCCTCATCTAATTTCTGAATTTTCAATGACTTTTTGGGTGAGATCCATTACAATTCTCACTCCACTTTGATCATGTCATAGATTTTCTTCTCTAGTTTCAAGTAGTAGATGTAATTGATCCACTCTCATAGATCTAAGATTCAACTTTGTAATTTTGGATTCCTATTTTGAGAATTTGATTTCCATTGCTACTCTTTGAGACTTGTTGTTAGATCTTTGTGTTGCAATACTTTCAATTTGACTTTTCTTCTCATTTTACTATGACTTTCCTTCTTGCTCATCACATGTTTGATAAAATGACAACACTAGCTATGGAGTAGAATTCTCACACTTGGCATA
>NC_029791.2:50254598-50257767 GCF_000816755.2 Arachis ipaensis | reverse complement strand
GTAGCGGGTGTTGCGGAAGATGTATTGGTGAATATAAAGGGGTTGGTGTTTCCGATTGACTTCTATGTCCTTGAAATGCCGTCAAGCGAAACCGAGAGAGCATCATCTATCCTACTCGGAAGGCCCTTCTTGAGAACTTCTAGATTTAAGCTTGATGCTTACTCGGGGAACTACTCATTTGAAATTGATGGAAGAATTGTAAGCTTTAGCCTAGAGGAAGCAATGAAGCATCCACCGGAGAACCATTCTCTATTTCGGTGTGACCCAATCGATAACATAGTAGCCGAAGTGCATCTTGCAAGATTAGATGAGAAGTACATGGTCAAAGAGGCAAATGAAGAGTCAAGCGAACTACATACCACACATCATACAAGCCATCCGGAGACTCAAACTTCAAGGAATGACAAGAAGATGGAATTGAAGCCACTACCACCTCACTTAAGGTATTCATACCTTGATGAAGCCCAAAATCTACCCGTGATAATAGCACAAGAGTTAACTCCTCAACAAGAAGAAAAATTGCTGAATGTATTGAGGAAAAATAAAAGGGCAATCGGGTGGAGTTTGGCGGATCTAGTGGGAATAAGCCCCCAAGTATGCGAGCACCGCATATTTCTTGAAGAAGGAGCAAGACCGGTCCGACAACCTCAAAGGAGACTCAACCCAACTATTCTTGAGGTGGTAAAGAAAGAAGTCACTAAGCTACTTGAGGCGGACATCATCTATCCTATCTCGGATAGTGAATGGGTAAGCCCGGTCCAAGTAGTGCCAAAGAAGTCCGGAGTGACAACAATCAAAAACGAAAGTGGTGAACTTATACCAACAAGGCTTACTAAATCAATAAGATGCACACTTTGGCAATTCCAAGGGAGAACGACTCGGGAGACTAGTACTCTCGGATATAGATTGTAGATTTGTTTGATGAAGGATTTTGCGTCGGTTTAGACTATACTACGATTGATCATTTGATAATTTCTATACCGGCAAAAAATTCATTTGTTAAAATGGCGCCGTTGCTCGGGAGTTTTGCTTAGTGTGCCATGTTATTGTTTTGGATTAAGCATGTATATATGTACATAGTTGCACTTCATTGTAAATTGCTCAATTGACTAACTCCTCATCGTTACAATGAATTCCATTTCCCCTTCATTGCATGACGCGTTCACAACCGAATCCGAGCTTAGCCCCTTTTGATCCGGAAATAGAATTTCGTCAAAATGGCGCCGTTGCCGGGGAATTTGCTTAGTGTGCCATGTTATTGTTTTGGATTAAGCATGTATATATGTACATAGTTGCACTTCATTGTAAATTGCTCAATTGACTAACTCCTCATCGTTACAATGAATTCCATTTCTCCTTCATTGCATGACGCGTTCACAACCGAATCCGAGCTTAGCCCCTTTTGATCCGGAAATAGAACGAACTTTGTTTCATATTAGACAAGCTCGGAGGCGGCTAAGATTTGGAAAAGGTGAAGAGGTTTTCACCACCTCAACCACCTTACTACAAGCGAACATTGAACCGTCACTCAAAGAAGGCATTAATCATACTCCCATTCTTTTGTTTTAGGTACTAATACCATGGACGCTCCAAGGAGAGTTACCATCAAGGAAGCGGGTGCACCGGATTATGTCCTTCAACCCCTTCATGTAACTCACCCCAATTTGAATGCAAATTTTGAATTGAAGACCGCTTTGATCAATCTCCTACCCAAGTTTCACGAGCTTCCCGCACAAGACCCTATTCGACATCTCAAGGACTTCCATCGCATATGCTCAACTACTAGACGGGAAGGGTCCGATGAAGTTGCTATATGGTTGTTTGCTTTCCCTTTCTTTCTTGAGGACAAGGCCAAAGAATGGTTCTACACTCTCTCTAGTGAAGTTACCTCCGATTGGGACCTACTTAGAAGGGGGTTCTTGGATAAATTCTTGCCCCCGGAAAAGATGGATAGGCTAAGGAAAGAAATGTCTTGCATTGTGCAAGGTGAGACGGAACCACTGAAAATGGTGTAACCACTTGCAAATTTAGAAAAACCCACCCCTCTGCGCGTGCGCGCACATGGCGCGTCCGCGCACATGAGCGAAATCCGCCAATCGACGCGCAAGCGCATGGTGCGCGTCCGCCCCGATTGCCTTGTTTCCCCCTAGTACATTTTACAGAGAGTTAAGCCATTCTCAAGCCTACACTAAGCCACCAGCCTAGCACCTTTGCCGCGTGCGCGCACCTGGCGCGCACGCGTCCATACAAAGCGAGCACGGAATGCGCGCGCGCCACAGCCGCGCACGCGCCCTTTCCTTCTGCACTCCTCTCTGGGCCATTTCACAGAGAGTTGAGCCCCCTCCAGGCCCCTCTCATGCCTGGGGCACAACCACGTGGACGCGTACGCGCAATGCGCGCGCGCGCCAACACACGCTAAAGCAATCTCTGGTACTTCGTCCAGAGAGTTATGCCACCCCTGTGCCTCTCCTGTGCCCCCAGCCCAAGCGCATGGACGCGCACGCGCCATGCGCGCGCGCGCGCCCCTAGTCACCTTACTCCCTGCGCGAGCGCGCACCGCGCGCGCACGCGCCGGTGATCGACGCCACCTTTAAGAAGGGCACACTTACCCCTTCATTCTCATTCCACTTCTCTTCTTCTTCCACATCCTTCTCCATCTCACAAGGTATTATACTAGGCTCCCTCTTAGTCCATTAATCTCTTGTAGTTCTTATTCATCTAGTTGCACCATCTTTTAGGTAGCTTCCTTCTTCTTTTCTTTTCTTCTCTCTTCCTTCTTTCTCTAGTTACTTCCTTGGAATGTCTTTGCTCTCTCCTCTCTTTCAATCCAATTCTTCATGGGCATTTAGGTCTCAAACTCACTTACATGCATAGATGAATGGTGTTGCTTTATTTTCTTGCAATTAATATGCACTATAATCATTAATAATGGATTGTGGAATGTTACATTGCTCCCACTTTCACATAATCAAATACTACTTCATGGATGCACGCCAAGTGTTCGATGAAAGGCACACTTGAATTTTGGACTTATTGTGACTACCTTGCCTCTCACCAATCACTTTTGAGTGCATCCCCACTTTCCACAAACCATTCATCCCCATTTTCTTAGCTTGCCTTCCATTTATGGTCCCTAAGGGTGTGTGCTTCTCATGCCTCTTCCTTGCAT
>NC_029791.2:50239940-50254329 GCF_000816755.2 Arachis ipaensis | reverse complement strand
ACCATCCGGAACCCCTCCTAGTCTTACCGGCTCACCTCAGTCCGATTGTGATGCCACACATTGACCGGAGGCATTGGAGGTTCCTATTGAGGCGACCAACGGAGGCCAATCTCTCATGGGTGCTGGAATTCTACTCCAACTTCCACTCACCTCATCTCACATCAATATTTGTGCGCCGAAAACAAGTGTCGGTCACCGTGGAAACCATCCGAGAAGTCCTTGGGATTGCACCGTCAACGGATGCATATGACGCCTACCAAGAAATCTTGGCCACATGCGTTGACCGCGCATTCGATTGGAGTGCGATCCTCCGCGTCATTGCTTTACCCGACGCGTATTGGATTCGGGGGACCATTAAGCGAAGACCCAAGGGTTTAGATGTCCACCACCTCACTCAAGAAGCCACGGCATGGGCCCAAATTCTAGCTCACTACGTGCTCCCAAGCACACATGGGTCATCCATCACCGCCGAGCTTGCCTTATTGATATGGTGCATCTTGACCGAGAAACCGGGAAATCCATGGGGCGCATTCATGCCAAGGGAAATCTACCATTCCCCGCTTTAGTGACAGCATTAGTTGCGAAAGCCGGCGTCAACCGGGAGACTAAAGATAGGCGAACCTCAATACCGGTTGATGGTGATATCATTCCAACCAAGAGATGCCTCAAGCCTCCGGAAGTCACCATGGACATTGAACTGCCCACACCAACTGGCCATGCTACCACTTCATCTACATCACAAAAATCGGCCGCCCAACGCCTCGAGGACCTTCACAACAAATTAGACTGTTATGAGAGGCGTAACTAACGCCGCTATGCTCATGTGAAGGGGCTTCTAAGCATGATCACCCCACCAATGGAGGAACCCGATATCTCCACCTCCACCGCAACTTCAAGCGGAGATAGCAATGGCATTGGAGATGTGGCACACTCGGAGCTCAATCACCCCGTGCGCCTAACCTCTAGCACGGAGGACCGTGCTAAGTTTTAAGTGTGGGGAGGTCGGCCGACCGATCTCCGTAGGTAACATCTGAATAAATCTGAATAAAGTAGAATAGGTTGCATGATTAGGTTTTAGTTAGCACCATTCGCATGATAAGTCTGCTTGGTTGGAACAATGAAATTCTCTCTTAGGAAACCAACACTTTGGGGCGACCATGACATTGCAAATTTAAATGCTTTGATGCCAAAGCTGCATGTTAAATGCTTTGATGCCAAAGTTGCATGAAGAATTATATTTTGGAACATGGGTTTGAAGTTAAGAACACAAGTTTGTGAGATTTGAGCCTAATGGTGTGGTTACATCTTATAACCACTTATTTTTCCTTCTTGTGTGCAGTATTCTCTCTCTATGATTGTGATCTTTGATTTGTTTGATTCTTTATGTCCATTATTTGGTGTATTCAGGCATTTACATGATTGAGGCCATCATTTCGTTAGCTCACTCACCCAAATGGCCTTACCTTCTATCTTCCTTTGTTAGCCAAATTTGAGCCTACGATCAACCCACTTTGTTCTTAATTTAGCACATTACAAGCCTTAAAGCGGAAAACAATAAGAGTCCTTATTTGGATCTTTGATTGGCTTAGGCTAGTGTGTGTGAGTATCATTCAAGTGTGGGAACCTTGGGACATTGGGTGAATAAGAGGGTATCTTGTATTATTATTGAAAATATTGGGAATTGGGTACATACTCATGTATTGATCAAATGTAAAACCTTATGCATTGACGCCCCTGTATATAAAAAAAAATGAGAAAAACAAAAGAACAAAAAAAAAAGAGAAAAAAAAACAATATGGAAAAGAAAAGAAAAAAAAAATAGAAAAAGAAAGAAAAAAAAAGAAAGAGGAAAAATAATGAAAAGGGGATAAAATGCCCCAAAGTGAAGCTCAAGAGGAATCAATGCATAAGTATAGTGAAACGAAAAGAAAAATGCATGAGTATGTGGAAAAGTGAGGAATGGGTAGTTAGGTTAGTACTTAATTGTATAGGTCATTATATAGGTTAGGTGGGAAAAGTTTAAGTTAATCAAAGATTCAAATCCTAAGTCCATTAGCCATATATAATCCTACCTTGACCCTAACCCCATTACAACCCAAGGAAAAGACCTCATGATAATTGTATGCATGCATTGAACAATTGTTGATTGTTAGATGAAAAACAAATCTTGGAAAGCATGATTAGGGGAGAATTGAGAGAATAAACCCTAAACACCGAGTGATTAGAGTGCAAACACTTCCAGCGAGGGTTCGATGCTCAATCCTTTGATTCCCGGCTCTCGCGAGCATTCCTCATGCAAGGTTGTGCATATTGCATTTGATGCTTAAAAAAAAGTGGCAAGTCCTATGCTTTGACCACCATCGTATCCCTTGTGCTCGCATATGTCCTAAGAAGGCTAATTTGCTCCCAACCAAGTGGATAGTGGCACTAGTCATAGTTGCATGCATATAAGTAGGTTGCACTTCATGAGTCTTATAAGAGTAGGAATGGACCGAAAGAGAGAAGGAAGACGGGTACAAAGGAAGAAAGCATGAGGACTAAGCTTTGGAAATCTCCGCATGGGCGCGTGCGCGCACCTTGCGCGCCCGCGTGGATAGGGCAACGTGGAGCCAAAGCCAAGAGCCGGCTTGAGAAGCGGCTAAGCCAGGATCTTCATAGGCGCGCACGCGTACATCACGCCTCTGCGCACATTACAAGACGTCTCAACGGCGCGTGCGCGTGCCTTGCGCGTGCGCGCCGATTTGCGAATATGATTTTTTTAAGAAGTCACGTGACTAGCATGGAGGCAGTTAAGGACCCCACTCTTGGAGAAACACCTTGGCGGGAAAAGCATAAGAAGACCAAAGGAACAAGGGTTAAGGACACTTTTAGTTCATTTTTTCTAGATCTAGATATTTTCCTTTTTTTGGGGAGAAGAGGGAGTTAGTTACACTTTTTGGGAGAAGAAGAGGGAGATTCCAAGCTTCACTAGGGTTCATCCTCATCTAACTTCTGAATCTTCAATGACTTTTTTGGTGAGATCCATTACAATTCTCACTCCACTTTGTTCATGTCATAGATTTTCTTCTCCAATTTCAAGTAGTAGATACAATTGATCAATTCTCATAGATCTAGAATTCAACTTTGTAATTTTGGATTTCATCTCTATTTTGGATTTTCATTGCTACTCTTTGAGACTTGTTGCTAGATCTTTGTGTTGCAATACTTTCAATTTGACTTTTCTTCTCATTTTACTATGACTTTCCTTCTTGCTCATCACATGTTTGATAAAATGACAACACTAGCTATGGAGTAGAATTCTCACACTTGGCATAGGGTTTGGTCTTTGGAAGAAGTTGAATAGTGTATCAATATTTGATTTGGAATTAGGGATTGCTAGTTGGCTTGGAGTGCACTAAAGCTAGATTCCTATAAGGTGAAGCTAGGACTTGTGACTCAAGTTGATTACTTTCATTTGACCTCCCTCTATACCTATGGGATAACTAAATGAAGCAAGGCCTAATTGTTATCAACATTGAATGGACTATAAGGATAGAATTTCTAATGCCAACCCTAAGCCAAGTCTTTTGATAATTGATTGTTTGTCTCTCATTACTTTGCTAAAAAAACCCTCAAAGAATTCCAACAAGGCTTACTAAATCAATAAGATGCACACTTTGGCAATTCCAAGGGAGAACGACTCGGGAGAATAGTACTCTCGGATATAGATTGTAGATTTGTTTGATGAAGGATTTTGTGTCGGTTTAGACTATACTACGATTGATCATTTGATAATTTCTATACCGGCAAAAATTCATTTGTCAGTACCCTTTCATAATCTACTGATGACCGTTTCACAAAGAGGATTCCGCTCTAGGTAGTCTTCTGAGTCTAGGGTGAATCTCTTTATCTGTTTATATGTATATACTATGTGGCTACTTCATGAGGTACCAGAGAGACGTCCTGTGGAAAAGTCTGATCGTGCAGAGGAGTAGCAGATGATGTTCTATCTTTTGATGACGTTCCACTTGACTTGAGTTTTGAAGACCTAGAACGTACTTTCCCTCGCTTTAGTAGTTTAGAGGGACTAGGTGAGTATAGAGTCTAGGCTAGCCTAGGTGCCAGCTTAGGGACCTCTTGAACAGGTCAAGACCTGGGATGTTGTATGTATATATATGTATATAGATATTATTTAGCTATATCTAGCGGTTTTCTACCTAACAGTCTATATGCTAATAAAGGCTGAATCACCGAATGTTGTCAACTACTTATGATGTATTTTTATGTGGTTGTTTATAACTGTTTTATCTGTTATTACCTGTGAATTGATTATAAATGATTCTGTCTATTAATCCAAACGTTTTCAAAAAAAATACACCACGCAAATTAACTACGCGTTTAACAACGAATCAGGCTCATATGATAAATAATAGATAATAATTAGCAAGACAATTTGGTAGGGCTCAGTTTCTGGTATGATCTAGACATATTGAAAATTGGGTCGTTACAGTCGCCGTACCCTCTTGCTCATCTTTGCATGCACCGAGGACGGTGCAAACTTTTAAGTGTGAGGAGGTCGTTCGACCGGTCAGCGATTTTGGGTGACAAGTTTCTAATCTCAACACTTTTGCATTCTATTTTAGGTTTTTAGGATTTTTGTTGCATTTTCTTATTTTTGCATATATATACACAATAAGCTTAGTCAAAGTAATGAGATTTTTCAAGATTTCTATCTATAGGGCACCTCAATTGATTTGAGTGAAAACTTTTCATAAAATTTGCTTGAATCATATATATATTGTGGATCATGTTTTTGAGCTAAGAACACAAGCTTGTGAAATTTAAGCCTAATGGTGTGGTTACATCTTATAACCACTTATTTTTCTTCTTGTGTGCATTATTCTCTTTCTATGATTGTGATCTTTGATTTGTTTGATTCTTTATATCTATTATTTTGTGTATTCTTGCATTTATATGATTGAGGCCATCATTTCATTTAGCTCACTTACCCAAATAGCCTTACCTTTTATCTTTCATTGTTAGCCAATTTGGGCCTACGATTAACCCACTTGTTCTTAATTTAGCACATTACAAGCCCTAAAGCGAAAAACAATAAATGTCCTTATTTGGATCTTTGATTAGCTTAGGCTAGTGTGTGTGTATCATTCAAGTGTGGGAACCTTGGGACATTGGGGGAATAAAAGGGTAGTTTTATATTTTTGTTGAAAATATTGGGAATTGGGTACATGCTCATGTGTAATGAATATAAAGCCTTATGCATTGATGTTCTTGTATAAAAAAAATGAGAAAAATAAAAGAAAAGAAAAAAATATATAGAAAAAGAAAAAAAGAAAAAAAAAGAAAAGAAATAAAAAGGGGACAAAATTGCCCCAAAGCAAAGCGAAGCTCAATAAAATCAATGCATATGAGTTGTGAAATGAAAAGAAAATGCATGAGTATGTTAAAAAGTGAAAAACGGGTAGTTAGGTTAGTTTGAATTGTATAGGATGTCGTAGGCTAGGTGGGAAGTCTAAGCTTATCAAAGATTCAAATTTCAAGCTCACTTAACCATATATGCATCCTACCTTGACCCTATCCCCATTACAACCAATGAAAAGACCTCATGATAGGTGTATGCATGCATGAAATAAATGTTGATTGTTAGAAGAAAAACAAATCTTGGAAAACATGATTAGGGGAGAATTGAGTGAATCAACCCTAAACACTTGAGCGAATAGAGTGCAAACACATCCGGTGAGGATTTGATGCTCAATTACATGTATTCACCTATGATCATCATTCTTCATGCAAGTTTGTAAAAAATACTTAATAGCTCAATTCAATTGTGGTTTGGCATGGTTGCTAATACTTTTAGCCCTTGTGCATATATGCTTCTTGGACATTGATTTATTTTGACCAAGAAATTGCATTCATGTAGATAGTTGCATATAGTTTAGGTTGCATTTAGATGAGATTTCATTGAATAAATGTTGATACCCTTTACTTTCTCTTGGTATAAGCATGAGGACATGCTTGGTTTAAGTGTGGGGAGGTTGATAAACCCCATTTGTAGGGTTTATCTTGTGCTTAATTTAGGGGATTTTATAACCTTTTGCCCACATTTATCCAATAAAATTGCATGGTTTTATAACTTCTCCTTTAATTGTGCTTAAGAGTGAAAACATGCTTTTTAGGTCCTTAATTGTTTAATCTTGATTTACCTTAGATTCCATTAGATGCCTTGATATGTTTGTTAAGTGATTTCATATTTAGGAGGTAAATATTGGATCAAGGGAATGAAGGAAAAGCATGTAGAAATGGAGAACTCATGAAGAAATCGCAAAAGCTGTCAAGCCGACCTCTTCGCACTTAATTGACCATAACTTGAGCTATAGAGGTCCAAATGATGCGATTCCAGTTGCGTTGGAAAGCTAACATCCGGGGCTTCAAACAATATAAGATTTTCTATAGTTGCTACACGTATGGTGACACGTACGCGCATTGTACACGCACGCGTCATTGCTGCCATATGATCCACTTAAAGCAATACGTGGCCAGCGAATTCTAAAGCCTTGTGGGCCCAATCCAACTCATTTCTGATGCTATTTGACCCAAGAATTGAAGAGGGATGAGACATGAAGCCATTAGTTTAATTTTATTTTAGTTTTCACATGCTTTTAGTTAGTTTCTAGAGAGAGAAGCTATCTCTTCTCTCTAGGATTAGGAGTAGATTTTAGATCTAGATTAGGAACTCTTAGATTTAGTTTAATTTCATACTTTGATTTATTTTTCCTTTAAAATTTCTAGTTCCTCTTCTTCTCCTCTCTCTAATTTTGTATTTCATTCTTGTGATTCTCTACTTTTATGTTCATGCACTTTTGTTTCTTCTATTTTCATTTCAATGCAATTTATGTTTTCATGTTCATTTATTGTTCATTTGATTTGTTGTTGTTTAATTCCTTGTAATTGAGTAGTGTAGATTTACATTCCTTGCAATTTTACTATGCTTTCCTTTTATGCCTTCTAAGTGTTTGATAAAATGCTTAGTTGGATTTTAGAGTAGAATTTTATGCTCTTGACTTGGGAAGGTAACTTAGGAACTCTTGAGTTACTAATGTCCAAGTAATTGACGATTGGGAGCCATTAACTCCAGTATCTGAAGTAGTTCCTTGGTATGCACCTGTAGCTAATTATCTAGTTAGCCACACTTTTCTTCCAAATTTTACTAAGCATCAAAGAGACAAGCTGAAAAGCAAGTCTAAATATTTTATATGGGATGATCCATATTTATGGAGGTGTGGTGCTGACCAGGTAATTAGACGGTGTGTGCCTCAATCAGAATTCCAGTCCATTTTAGAGGCCTGCCACTCATCTGAGAGTGGAGGACATTTTGGCCCTCAAAGAACAGCTAGAAAAATTCTAGACTGTGGATTCTAGTGGCCTACTCTTTTTTAAAGATGCTGATGAATTTTGTAAATCTTGCTCCCCTTGCCAAAGGTTTGGTAATATATCCAAGAGGGATGAGATGTCTCAACAGATTATGCTTTTCTGTGAAATTTTTTATGTTTGGGGCATTGATTTCATGGGTCCATTTCCAAATTCTAATGGTTACCTTTATATACTGTTAGCTGTAGATTATGTTTCTAAATGGGTGGAAGCAATTCCTACCCGTATTGATGATGCTAACAATGTTGTTTCCTTTGTTAGAAACCATATTATTTACCGCTTTGGATCACCACGAGCAATCGTGAGCGATCAAGGCACTCACTTTTGTAACAGGAGACTAACAGAATTACTGAAGAAGCATGGGATAATTCACAAAGTAGCAATAGCTTACCATCCCCAGACCAATGGGCAAGCAGAAGTCTCTAACAGAGAGATAAAGCGTATTTTGGAAAAGATAGTAAAACCTCATAGGAAGGACTGGAGTGCCAGGCTACAAGATGCACTCTGGGCATATAGAACAGCGTACAAGACACCCATTGGGATGAGCCCCTTCTGCTTAGTATACGGAAAGGCTTGCCACCTTCCAGTAGAGGTGGAACACAAGGCTTTCTGGGCTGTGAGGGAGTGCAACATGAATTTTGAGGAAGCTGCTGCTGAAAGGAAGCTGCAACTAGCAGAACTGGAGAACCTTCGCCTAGAAGCATATGACAACTCCAGGAGATACAAAGAAAAGATGAAGGCTGTCCATGACAAGCATATAAAAAGGAGAGAATTCATACCAGGGGAGTTAGTTCTTCTTTATAACTCCAGACTGAGGCTTATGCTAGGTAAAGTGAGATAAAGATAGGAAGGCCCCTACAAAGTAGAAAAGGCAGAGCCATACGGAGTTTTTTACCTACGTCATCCTTCTAGCTCCAAATTCTTAAAGGTCAATGGACATCGCCTAAAGCTCTACCATGGAGAAAAGATTAAGGACCATAAGGAACTAGAGGTCTTCCTCTTGGAAGACCACCAACAGTAGCAGAATGAATCCGAAAAGCGTCCAACTTAAGGATGTAAAAGCAAAGTGCTAGGTGGGAGACAACCCACCATGGTATGATCGTTCTATTTCAGTCTTAATTTTAGTTTACTTTATTCTATTTTTGTTTTAGTTAATGACTCTTCTCATAATATCTGCATATAGCTGCATATAGTCTGCATTCACATTTGCATTCGCATTCTACAAAAAAAAATGCACGCGACGCGTAAGCGTCGCTGACGCGTCCGTGTCATAGTTGCGTTCGGAAGAAAAGAGAATTGAACAGAAAGTCACACGAAAGCGTGGTTGGAGGCGTGCCTTAGGCACAAACATGCCCACGCAACCGCGTCGCTGACGCGGCTGCGTCATTTTGAAAATTAGCCTCCCCACGCGTCCGCGTCACCCACGCGAATGCGTGCCCCAAAAAATCGACGTAAAAGAGGTATATGGCAGTAAGTTATGATGGAGTTGGGCTGGAATGATGCTGGAAGCACCAGCCCTATCACGCGACCATGTGCCCCACGCGTTTGCGTCGTTTTCAAAATATGGCCATTCACGCGATTGCGTCACCCACGCGAACGCGTCACCCTAAATTTTGGCAAAATGAGTTTGAGACAGAGAGTTGCGCGAACGCGAGGCTGCACTCGCGCCACTAGCACAAATCAAGTCACGCGATCGCGTGACCCACGCGTCCGTGTCACTTGAAAAACATCGCACACCACGCGACCGCGTGACTCATGCGTCCGCGTCACATGCGGCGCACAGCTTATCCAGATCAGTCAAATATCATATCTTTTCTTCCCCAAATCCTAATTTTTCTTTTCCGTTCTTATTTCTTTCTTCTCTCTTCTTCCCTCCTTATTTTTTTTCACTTTTTACTTTCTCCTCCCTTATTTTTAACTTTCATTATCAAGGTTCTTTTCTTTCTTTCTTACCTCTTTAATTTTTATTATTTTTATTAATGTTTTCCTTTCCTTTTTCTTTTTACTTTCATTATCTATATTTTCTTTTTCTTTCTCTTTCTTTTTATTCCTTTAATTGGTGTTAGAAATTTAATTAGCTGATTATTTACTTCTATATTTTGCTTGTGAATTAATGTGGAATTGTTTGACAATTAATATTACTTTTTAAATGGTTGCTTGTATGTTCAATTTACTACTTTCAATAATATATTTACCATGCATGCTATGTGTTTGTGAAAAAGCCCGTATGGCATTGCACATTATTTTTAATTATTCTATTCTACTACTTTAATGCCTGTTTTTCACAAAACCCCTTTTATATTTTATTAATTAAATATAATTGTCAATACAAACAGGTTGTTAGTTTGAAAGGGTTGGTAATCTAACTTGGACATTGAATGCTTAATCTATGCTACTCATGCCTTTGTCGGCATGCCAATAAACATCTTGCATCTAATTGCCATCACATGCACTTGCTATATTACCTTTGATGAACTTTTCACATGTAGTCTAGACCATGTGTTAACGACACCCTTCTTTACCGTGCATTGATTATCACCCATAATATTTGCTCCCTTGCTCGAACCCTTAGCTTTACATATTACTTTCTTTTTCCTTTTTCAGGATGGCCACCAAGAAAGGTAAAGAGGAAGATACTCCCAAAACACCAGCAAGGAGAGGAATAAAAAGAAGATTAGTGGCAGAGCCATCTTCAACAGCGGTGAAACCCTCAACAAAATGAATCAAGAGGATCATCAAGGTCGATGAAAAAGAGAAAGCCTTTCCAGCAAAGGACACTGCGCGGTTCACTAACCGCTACTGTGAGCAGATGTTCCCCATCCTGGCTGAAAGGAATTATAATAATGAGTATCTTCTTATCCTCCCGACCAACATTGCTGAATTTATTGAGCCCCGCATTGAGCGAAGACAATGGGGATTCCTACGGAGACAGCCACAGCAGGTTAATCTTTCATGGGTAGTCGAATTCTATTCCAATTTTCACATGCCAACCATGCAGTTTGTCTATGTCCGTCAGAAGCAAGTCCCTATAACAGAAGAAGCCATTCAGCGAGCTTTAGATCTTCCCCCTGCTCTAGAAGGATTGGACGCATTCCAAGAAGCCTCACTCAAGCGCCAGACATACCAATTCGACTGGGACGCCGTTCTCAGAGTTATCGCACAACCTGGCAGCATATGGATCTACGGATACCATCGTTCCCGACCTAAGGGAATCTTGGCTTCATCACTCACCTTGGAGGCTCGAGTATGGGCACAGATCATGTCCCATTACGTCTTTTCGAGCACTCATGAGTCCTCTGTCACTGCGGACATGGCTGTTTTACTCTGGTGTACCCTTACAGACTAGCACCTCAATTTACCAAGACACATTCGGCATGCTATGAGACACGTACAGATCATGGGCAACTTAACTTTTTCCGCCTTGGTTTCCGATCTAGTCTCAGCAGTCAGAGTCTCCTACAGAGCTGGGGACACTAAGGCTATGATTTCACGAGATGATCAATACGTCCCTAACGGGAAGTATATCAGACCTCCAGCAGCCACTATCAACCGGAGCACAGAACCAGCAGAAGATATCCCTTCTTCTTCCACATCACAAGCACCTTCAACAAACCAACTGCTCCATCAGATATTTGAGAGGCTAGACCGGCTTGACCGGTAAGGAAAGAAAAGAGAGCGCCGTAACAAGCGCAGATTTACATACCTCAAGGAGCTACTTGTTGGTAACCACCCACCTAAAGAAGACCCAGATACCTCGGACTCCACTTCATTTACCAGCACAGGGAGCCATGACGGTCCCGATGGTGGAGATGCTACTACCAGCCCCCTTTTGTTCCTGACAGATGGCACCGAGGACGGTGCAAAGCTTTAAGTGTGGGGAGGTCGGTCTGTACCTGACTTTCGGAGGTAATTTCTTTTCCTTAAAATACCAATAAAATAGGATATTTAGTTAATTTTTTCTTTTGTTTAGGATAAGATAAATTGCATAGTAATAGGTTAATTGCATGCATGTTTTACTTGATTGAAAAATAATAAGTTTCTTTTTAAGACCCTATTATTTTTTTTGGAAATTTTCACTAATTTAAATCAAACTTTTGTGTTAAAACTTGTTAGAAGTTGTAATTGGAACATAGTTTAAAAAAAGCTAAGAATACACGACCTGTGAGATTTTGAGCTTATTTATATGGTTACATTATTTAATCATAAATTTTTATTCTTGTGTGTTTGCTTCTCTATGATTGTAATCTTTATTTTGTTCCATCATACATGTCCAATGTTTAATGTGTTATATGCATGCATATGATTGAGGCCATTAATTATTTTAACTCACTTACCCCAAATAGTCTACCCTTCCATTTACCTTTGTTAGCCACTTTGAGCCTTTTAAATCCCATTTATTCTGTATTTTACCACATTACTAGCCTTAAGCAGAAAAACAAATTAATTACCCCAAATTGAATCTTTGGTTAGCTTAAGATAGAAATTGTGTGTCAATTGAGTATGGAAAAATTGTGGAAACATGGGTTAATAAGGAAATGTGTCATGATAAAATAATGGGAATTTGGGTACCTACCCATGTGAAACTAAAAAAAAATTAAAAATTCATGAGCATTGATAAGCTATGTTTATTTTCCTAGTTAATAATAATAATAATAATTAAGTAATTAAATAAGGGAATAAAATTATCCCAATGTTAAATTAATAAAAAATCAATGCATATGTGATACAAGTTAAGAGAAAAAGTTAATACATGAGTATGGAATGTGAAAGTGGGGAATTACGGGTAGCTAGGAATGAATTTAAAGCATATAAGAGTATGTATGTTAGGTAAGAGTTTAGGTTAGTCAAGGATTCAATTTATAGCTCACTTAGCCATATGCATACCCTTACCCTTACCTTAGCCCCATTACAACCTTGAAAAGACCTCATGATGTTTGCATTGGTACATTGAATATTATTGATTGGTTAGGTGAAGAACAAAGTTTAGAAAATATGATTAGAGAAGAATAGAATGATTACCCTATACACTTGAGAGACTAGAGTGCATATACACCATCAGTGAGGGTTCAATGCTTAATTCAATGTTCCTTACTTTCATGAGCTATCTTCTTACAATTTTACCTGTTTTTACTATATAATTTGAATTAGTAAAATCTAATTTATATTTTTTTCTTGAATAGCTTATTTACTTTTAACCAAGTAGACAAGAATCATATAGTTGCATTCATATATATAGGTTGCATTGCATTGCATGAGTCTTACATTTCTCTACTCGTTTATTTTATCTCCTTAAGCTAAGCATGAGGACATGCTAATGTTTAAGTGTAGGGAGGTTGATAAACCACTATTTTATGATTTATATTGTGTTTAATTGAGTGGTTTTTATCAAGCCATTACCTACTTATTCATATGAATTGCATGATTTTATAATTCCTTCCTAGTATTGTTTATGGTTGAAAACGTGCTTCCTAGAAACCTTTAATTAGTACATTTTAACTCTCTTTTATACCATTCGATGTCGTGATCCATGTGTTAAGTGTTTCAGGCTTCATAGGGCAGGAATGGCTCAGAGAATGGAGAGGAAGCTTGCAAAAATGGAAGGAACACAAGAAACTAAGGAGATGACCAGTGAACACTGACGCGAGCGCATGGCTCACGCGAGCGCGTGAAATGAAGAAATCGCAGCAACGCAAACGCGTGCCTGACGCGTACGCGTGGATTGGAGTCTGCACGAATGACGCGAACGCGTGGACGACGCGTACGCATGACAAGGAAAATAGTTGAATGACACGAACGCGTGGACGACGCGTACGCGTGACCTGCGCGATCTGCAAAAATAACAGAATACGCTGGGATGATTTCGGGCCGCGTTTTAACTCAGTTTTCGGTCCAGAAACACAGAATAAAGCCAAGGAATATGTAGAGACTCAAAAGAGAGCATAAACACGCATTCAGATACATTGATATTAGGATCACTTTTAGTTTTAGATCTATATCTAGATTTGCCTTACATTCATAGTTTATGCTTTTGCTTCGGATTTTGGAATCTGAAGAGTCATCACCTCCGTTGAAGTTACTACTTTAGTTTGTTTCCTTATTCCTTTACTCTTTTCAGTTATTCGTTAATCTTATTCAGATAATTATGTTGTATTTTGGATTTATTAATATATAGAGTTACTTTCACTTTTGAATTAATTTTAATTTTCTATTTTATTTTAATTAATTTATTATGTCTTCTTATATTTTTATGAGTATTATATCCATGTCAATGGAGTAGTTTTTCTACTTGACATGGGGGTTGATTAAGAGGAGACACTTGAGTTGGAAGGCTTAAGTGCCGATTAAATTGAACGTTGTTGGCTAGTTCTGTATTTACTAACGCTAGACCTTCCTAAGGGAGAGGACTAGGATTTGCGAATAAGGGTTAGCTTAATCACTTGACTTTTCTTTATTTAGTAAGGGTTAACTAAGTGAAAACAACAACCTTTTTAACACTTCACTTAAGAGATCTCAACAACGATAGAACTTCCAATTAATCATTCTCCCATTCAAGACTTTTTATTTAGAATATCAATAATTATTTTTAGTTTATTTTTATTGTTCTAATTTATATTTATTCAATTGCTCATCATTATTCAACTCTCAAAACTCTCGAAAAATTCTTAGTTAATAAAATAGCATTCTTTTTTGTAATTCGTTGGGAGACGACCTGAAATTCATACTCCCAATATTTTTAATTCTAATTTTGTGACAACTCTTTTTAAATTAATAAGCAAATTTTAGCTGGTTAAAAGCTATACTTACAACACATTTTATTTATTAATTTCTTAGCTGGTCAGTTTCACACCCATTAGTGGTATTAAATTATATATGTTAGGTGTCAAATTATATATATAGGTATTACAAGCCACGTTGCTAATTTCTTTCTTTTCTTTGCATTAATGGCTTTTGCTAATCCCTTCCC
>NC_029791.2:50239570-50239879 GCF_000816755.2 Arachis ipaensis | reverse complement strand
TTATTTTTGGATTGAATTAAAAAAATATTAAAAAAGAGTACTATATTTTTTAAAAATATGTAAAAATTTTAAATGAACCACCTATAACACGCAAGTCAGTCTGTTTGAAGCATAATTTTTTGGATTAATTAGGCTAAGGCTATTTAACCTAAAATTTAACTGAGTCTGATTTTAAAAGTAAATATGTCTATTTAACCATATAAATAAATTAGACGGATTTAACCCATTTTAAAAACACTACATGAGTCATTAAAAAATTTTTTAGATAGATAATTTAATATTTAATAAATTTTAATTAGTAAATCAATC
>NC_029791.2:50234140-50239549 GCF_000816755.2 Arachis ipaensis | reverse complement strand
AATTTTTGTCATTATTTAATAAAATATTAGGAATTAATTTAATTACAAAAATTTTTCAAAAGTTAAAATGCCGAACTAAAAATTTTTTGAATAATGCTACACATACAAATCTTTTTATTAACCAAATTCTGCCAAGTTAATCTAGCATAACAAAGTTAATTATGACTAGCTTTATTCTAAGGTCTATTGACTAACTTACGAACTCGGTTAGAAAACCAACACCCAACCAGTCAACTTTAATGGGCTAATTGAAAAAAAACCTAAGACACACTCCAAAACCTATCAACCCTATCTCATTATAATCCTAAGTTCACCTTTCACTTTCACACACCATTCAAAAAATAATTGCACGCCCATTCACCTTCCTCTCCCACTCAACGTTAAGCTACTGCTAACTTCCATTGCCATTGTGCCACTGCTGCCATCCGCCAGTCACGTAGCTAGCAACGTCCCACGACCAACAAGATGCAAGTTTTCACGTTGTCACTGCCCCTCGTGTGCTCCGTTCCACGCGTCTTCCCAACGTCGCGTCGACCTAGCTGCATGTATACTCGCCAACACTGTGCCGAATAACCCGCTGCCACCTCGACCTAGTTCCACACGCCGTCACCGCCGACGCCTCGACGCGAGTTTTAAGCGATGTCCCTGCCCGGCGTGGCTGCTTCCGCGGCCTCGAAACAACTTCGATCGTCTTCTCTGCTGCGCATCTTCAACAGTCAAGCCCGACTCGGTCCGTAACTACGTTGCCACCCTCCCCACCATTAGTCCCTCCCAGATTGTCACTTTATCAGCGGCATCTTTATTTTGGTTAGATATTTCTTCTGAGTAATATGGATGTCTTTATTTTTGGGTGGATATGTCTTTGAGTTATATGGATGTGTCTTTATTTTGGGCGCCACTTAAGGCAGGGATACGGGTGGAGGTGTGTGAGGTCTTGACAGAAGCATTGTTTGTAGCTATCTGGTGGTCCAAGGAGGGGGTGGGTCGAGTTTTCGGACGGATGTGTCTTTATTTTGGGTGGAGGTGTCTTTGAGGTTTATGGGTGTGTCTTTATTTTGGGCAGTGCTTAGGACAGAGATACGGCTGGAGGTGTGTGCAGTCTTGACGGAAGCGTTATTTACAGCTATGCGATGGTCCAAGAAAGGGGTGGATCGTATTTTGGACGGTGTTGGGGTGGCTTTCTGGGCATATATACCAGTGAAGATGCCGGCAGCGTGGATGCTGCACATCTGGCATAGCAATCTGGCAATTTGAGGATGGGGTGGATCACGTTTGAAGGGAGGGTGATGATGAAAAATATGTTAACGTGAAAAGCAAAGAAAAAGGGACGATCAATTAGTAATTCTAATTTTCAAATTATCATTAATTAGGGATTATTCAAATTTTATATTTTAAAAATAAAAAATCAATAATTATTAATTGCAGTTGTGTAGAATTGACTCATTAAAAGTTATTATCCGTATTTTGTGTGGTAGGGGTGTACATGGCCCAGTTTGACCCGAAGACCCCGTCTGGGCCCGAAGGATTTTGGGGCATAATGGCCCGGACCTGAAGTGACCCGGGGCTGACCTGGGAAAAAGAAATGAAACCAGAGAGAGGGATCGGGCTGGGACCATGCCATAGCTCAGGTCACTCGGACCCGACCTGTAACACCCTAATTACCCTAAATCTTACCTCGCGTCGTAAAGCAAAGGTTAATCAAAGGTTACGACAATTCTAAAGCTTGTACATATTTATATATAGAAAGAAATAATAATTCTAGAAGCCCAATGAAGGTTAAGCACCAAAAACAGAGTTAAAAAAGCGCAAAACGTTCACACGAAGCTATAACGTAAGGCACAAGATATACATACCGATATCACGGCATATATATATAGATATATCAAAGTATAATAGTCATAAGATTCTAGCCGTGGCTTGCAGAGTTTAAGCCGGCTAGTTATATATAAGACAATACAGAGTTTAGAAAGCGAAATAGCTTATACAAACTTCCTCTCAAAGTAAGCCTCTAGGAAAAATAGATACAAAAGTGAGAGATCTATACAAAATAATCAAAAGAGACTTCAAAACAGGATAAAGTTCCTCCGCTCTGTTATCACCAAAGCAACTCACTGAGGTAGGTTGCGACCTGCATCTGAAAAACAACAACAGAATATGGTATGAGAACCGAAGGTTCTCAGTATGGTAATAGTGCCCAATGATGTAAGATATAAGACTCTTGGATGCCAGAGGCAATCCTAGAGCTTCATATCCATAATGAGATTCAAGCTTAAAACATAAGTAAATTTAAAACCTCAACTTTAAAACCACAATGAAAAAGGGTAATCTAACTTAGTGGATTTCTAATCTAACAAATTCTCTGCTGTCCCACAGCCTTCGCCAGTCTAACCGCCATGCGATCCCATTGCTACTGCCTTCTGAACCTCCTCAATCCCAGTAGAAAACACAGATAAATAACAATGCAAGTAAAGCACAAGTATAGCATGTATATCAAGAAGTTCAAGTAGCATTTAGTCATGTTATACAATTAGGCAAGCAGTTCAAGTCGGCAAAGCAAACAAACAGATAGAAGATGCACATGATGAATGCCTGTCCTATTGGCTGTGATATCACATTGTCGGTTCAACTTTCAACCCGACACATCTCCATGCAGATGTCGCCCTTCGGTACCATAATGTGAACCCCTGAGATATCGTGCTCGGAACATGGTCCAGGATATAGTGCCTGCAAACTCTAGTGATCAGAAGGGATACAAGCGGGATACTCTTTCCATGGACCTCACATCTCAATGTAAGCGGGATAAATCTACCGTCCTTATGCCGTCGTCGTGACCTTGACAGGCGGGATTAACCTACCGTCCCTGCCAAGCGCATAGCATCTCAACAATCTCAGTATAAAATAGTGATTCAGTAGTTTTTAGAAATCATTTTTTAATATATCAGGGATCCATCATTCCATTCCGAGTCCCAGACTCATCTCAACCACCATCAATTCAAAATTTCCACAATTCATAGTCAGTGATCGTCAATACATTACTCCGCCTCCTCACTCAACCAAATCCATCCTCAGTACTCCAGAAACCTAAGTCTCCATTTTCTAAACTTTTTACAAGAAAAATATCTAATTAAACTTACCCAAAGCATCTCCCATGTTTTGACACCTAAAAACAAGCTAAACAATCTTAGATAAGTATTACGGAAGTGTACAAGCTTTCCAGGAAGGTAAAATAGACAAAAACAATATTTTTATTGAAAAATAGGGCAGTGTGTATACGCATAGGATTGTGCATACGCACACACAGAAGAATTTTCAAGAAGTGTGCGTATGTATAGAAGTGTCCGTACACATAGAAGGCAAAAGTTTTCATTTTAAATGCGCGCACAGATGCGTGCGATCTCCCTGAATAGACTGGCATTCCCAACGTGCACGTGTGCACGAGACTGTGCGTATGCATAGCTTGAAAATTTCGTAGGGTGTGTGTGCGCACCAGAGTGTGCTGGCACTCCCAACAGTAGGCACCTCCCTGTGTGTGCGTGCGCACAAGTGTGTGCGTACGCATGTTTTCAAAAATACGCAGGGTCTGCGTGTACACAAGGCTGTGCGTATGCACAAGTCAAAATTTGCCACTGATGAGAGCACGCGCACAGCAGTGTGCATGCGCACACAAACCAGAAATCATAAAATTTTGCAACATCACAGAATTTAGATTTTGACACCAAACTTTAAACGGTCATAACTTCCTCTACAAAAATTTATTTTCTACAAATTTTATATCAGTTTAAAGCTCTCAAAGTCATCTTTAATTTAAAACAAGTTTCATTCAATTTTAAGTTTTGAGGCTCAAGTTATGATCCGTCAAAGTTCACCAAAAATCTATTTTTACCAAAGTTCACTAATTTCTCAAATCCTTAAAAATCTTAACCAAAACCATACCAAACTCCAATTTACCTCATAACTTACCTCTTGTGTCACAATTCACCATTCATACCAATTTTCACTCACATTACATAATCCTCAACCTCAAATATCAAATATATCACACTAAAACCATTTCTCATCAAACACAATCATCCATCATTATCATATCACCAATAATCATCATGATTAATCTCATTCAATATTTCAATCTCAATCTCAATCCTTAATATTATTTTATCAACATCAACATCATAACTCATAAAAATAGCTAAAATCATCAAATCATCAAATCATCATACATCATCATTCAAAAAGTTCAACAACCAATATATACAATCCAACCTATCCTATGGGTCACTAGCCTAAGTGTCCAGAAATATTATATATTACATAGAGAAAACCGAAACCATACCTTAGCCGATTTCCAATATGTGCTATACACCAAAATTTGTGCCCTGGAAGCTTTAAACCATCAACAATTCACCAAAAGCCACCAATCAACTCCAACAAGCCTCAACAATCAATATTCCAAGCTAGACATACATAATTTACCATAGATCAATACTTAGGATTCATAAATATTAAATTTTACTAAGGTAAAGAGTTTTTTTACCTTTTCTGATGGTGTTTGGGACACAAACCACCACTAGCCCAACCTTAAATACCACCTAAACAATCAAAACACAAAAATCCACTTAAAACCAAAACCCACATTTTCGAATTTCTTAGGGCTGTAGAAAGAAAGGAAGGAAAATTTCGAAATCTTACCTATGAAAGATAGATGAAAGTAACGGGCTTGGCAAGAGCTTCGCGTAGCCGCTGACGGCATGCGAATCGGAGCACCGTAGCTCGAGATATGATGGATTGAAGAAGAGAGTGAATAGTAACTTTCTCTCTTCTTCCCTTCTCCTTTTCAGCTGGTGTGTGTGTTGTGTTTGTATTAAATGAGTTGAATGGGGTTCATTTAATGAACTTATATATGTTGGGCTTGGGACCCAACTTGGCCCCGGTCCAACCTGTTAGCGTTTTTGGCCCGTTTGGCTTAATTCGGGCTAAACCTTTAAAATTAATGTCCGGTTTTCAATTCTAATTGTCTTCCTAAGGTTTTCTATTGTTTTTAATTATTTTCGCACAGTACCGGACAGACTTAAGCCGGTACTGCCGGTTCATTTACCGATTCGCATTTTTATGCGGTTTTTCGCAGAAAATTATATTTAAATTTTCTTATTCATTTTCTAAATTTTTGGATTCTATATTAGGCAATTAATCTATTTAATTAAAGGGTTAATTAATCGCAGTTCTTACATGACCCGGTATAGAAACATAATTCATATTTCAAACTTCACAATGAACTAGGACATAACACATTCATAGTTTCATAGTTTCATACAGCCACGAGTCCTCTTCCACGCACCGTCGCACCCTGCCACAGTCCTATCTCAGCCTTTCCCCTCAGGCACTCACAGCGCTGCCACCAGCCTTCCCGTCGTA
>NC_029791.2:50207748-50233985 GCF_000816755.2 Arachis ipaensis | reverse complement strand
CCGCTTCCCAGCCTCGAAGTCACAATGGTGGTGCACGGCTTCTCACCTCCCGGTGACGACGTCCCTCGACGATGACGACTGCAAACGGCAACGGAGCTTCTCTGACCATCAAGACCTGAACAACGATAACGACTGCTTCTGCTGCTGGTCTTCTTCTTCTTCTCTTCTCTGGCCCCTGCTCAAGCTCAGGTAAATAATTAATCTTTTGAATGTCTGATTAAGGATTTGATTATTAGAATTTCTGATTAGAGATTTGATTATTGGAATTTCTTATTAGAGATTTGATTATTGAAATTTTTTATTAGGGTTTTGATTTTTGGAATTTCTGATTAGAGATTTTGATTATTGGAATTTATGATTAGGGATTTGATTATTGAAATTTCTATTAGAAATTTTGATTATTGTTCTAATTAAGTGTTTATTATTCTTTCTTTTTCATTATTTGATTATTGTTTTGATTAGTTGTTTATTGTTCTAATCAGAATTTTGATTATTGTTCTGACTCTTGATTATTGAAACTTCTGATTAGGTGCAACTTTGTTCTTCCTATTTAAGTGTTTTGTTCTAATTATTGCTTAACTTTTGATGTGTTGTTGATTATTGCTGACTTTATTCTTGATGTTATTTGTTTAGGATATGAACAATGGGAAGAGGAGATAATTGTGTTTCTCCATCAATCACCGAAGAGAACAAAACAATAGAAATTGAAGTTGAAAATCTTGCTGCTCCTGCTTCTGCTCCTGCTATTAATGCCTCCACAACTCCTACTGCACCTATTCCACCACAAGTAGATGAAGAAAACAAATTTGCAAACAATGAAGATCCAGAAGTTGTTCGTAAGGGAAAATTTTGTATGTTTGGCAGCATTTTACTGAACTTCCATTGACTGAGACAAAGGGACAACACCAGGTTAAATATTTCATTGCCAGAAAAATATAGTTGTCACCCTATTAAACATGGCACAAATTCTTTAAATAATCACTTAAATAGTGCTCATAAGTGGATATTTACTAAAGTGAGGAAGCAGGGGACACTTCATAGTGATATGCCTAAAATTGATGAGGAAGGGAAACTATGCAAAGCCTTTAAGGGTTATAACTTGGAAGATTGTAAGAAGTTAGTAGCTGAGATTGTTGTACTTCATGAAATGCCATTTAAAGTTGTTGAGGGGTTTGGGTTTAACAAAATGTTAAATCGATTTGAGCCAAGATTTACGGTACCATCTAAAGTGACGGTCTCAAGAAATTGCTTTCAACTTTATTTAGATGAGAAGAAAAAACTAAAAGAATGGTTGGCAAATTCATGTGTTCGGGTTTGCTTGACAACATATTACTAGACATCAAATCAGAACTATAGTTATATGAGTTTGATTACACATTTTGTTGATGAAGAATAGAAATTACAAAAGAGGATTATAAATTTTTGTCAGATTAAGAACCACAAAGGTGATACAGTAGGAAGAGAAATTGAGAAATTCTTGAGAGAGTGGAGAATCGAAAAAGTCTTCATAATCACAGTAGATAATGCAAGTTCAAATGATGGGGCTATTACTTATCTTCAAAGGAAATTAGGTGCAAGAGATGGGTTGGTGTGTGGACAAAAGTATATGCATGTGAGATGTTATGCTCATGTTCATAATTTGATAGTGAATGAAGGAATTAAAGAGCAACAAACTTCAATTAAAAGCATTAGAAATGTTATCATATATGTTAAGTTCTCTCCTCAACAGACTAAAAAATTTAAAGACTGCATTGAGGTTGAGTTGATTGAATCTAAAAGTCTTGTGTACTTGGATGTTCCAACTAGATGGAATTCTACCTATCTAATGTTGGAACATGTAAAGAAATTTGAAAATTTTTTTTGATAGACTTTATGATCAAGAACCTGATTTTCTTAGATGGTTTGGAGAGGATAGTAAAAAAAAAAAAAGAAAAGTTGGTCCACCTACACCACTTGATTGGCAACATGTATTCATTGAGTTTTTGAGAATCTTCTATGAGATAACTTTGAGTTTCTCATCTTATTTGCATATTACATCAAACAAATATTTTCATGAAATTGCATCTATTACTTCTCAATTAACATCTTGGAGCCAAAATCATTTTGAATTGTTAAGGTCTATGGCATGTTCCATGAAGAATAAATATCATAAATATTGAGGACCTGTTGACAAATTTAACCCGTTATTACTTGTTGCTGTTGTATTGGATCCTCGTTACAAACTAGATTATCTTTGTTGGTATTTAGAAGATGTTTATGATAAGGAAGTATCTACTAGTATGACTGGTTTTGTTAAACTTACATTGGAGACTTGATATAAGTTTTATGAAAAGGAGATTGCAGGTAATAAAGGAAGGGAGGATGGTGAAAGTTCATCTAGAGATGTCTTGGATGACAATACTAAAGTCTCAACTGGTGCTAAGGGAGTTTCTGAAAATAAAGTGAATATGTGGAACAAACAAAAAAGAGAGAAAGCTAATGCAGATAGCAAGTCAGATGTAGTGAGATATCTGGCTAAGATTACTATGGAAGATGAGAATTTTAATATATTGGCTTGGTGGAAAGTGAATGCTTCTAAATACAGGATGCTTTCTCTCATAGCCCGTGACGTCTTAGGTATTCCGGTCTCAACCGTTGCTTCTAAATTACGCTTTAGCACTAGTGGACGTGTGCTTGATGTCTTCCGCAGCTCTTTGTCACCATTAATGGCTGAAGCTTTGATATGCACTCAAAGTTGGTTGTGCCCTTCTAAACAAGAAGTTGGAGATCAAGAGTTTGATCAATTTGATTGTAGTCAGAGGATTGTTGAAGGTACATTTATAATATTTTTATTATTGTGACCTAATTATTTGAAGTAATAATATTTTATATGAAAATGAGTAATTTTATAGGGCAATTTACACATATAAAATAAATGAACAAAATTTTTACGCAAATACAACATTGGCAATTTCCAGACGCAAATGCAACAAATGCAACTGTATATAATCCGCTACACCCTGTGGCGGAACTCAATTGCACGTAATCCGCTACAGGCTATTGCGGATTACGTTGAGGGCTGCGTTACTCATAAACCGCTACACCCTGTAGCGGTTTATGCTCATATGGTGCAAGACTCATAATCCGCTACACCCTCTAGCGGATTATGAAGAGTGTGAAAAACCGGGTTGGCTTATGTTTAAAAAAATTATACTTTCTAAAACCGGGTTTGGTTTGCATAGAATAAAGGGCATTTTAAGCCATTTTAAGCCATTTTTCATGCAAAACAATTTTTAAAAAATAACTTAAAAAATGTTAGGAATACTATAAAAGTTTGTAACATCTTAGTAATTTAGGTAAATACTGGTTATAACAATATTTTTCTTAATTTTAAAATTATTATTGACTATGTAGAGTATTTCTTTAATGTCCTAAGTCATTAGAACATTACAAATTTTTATAGTACTTCTAACATCTTTTAAGCCATTTTTTTAATTATTTTGTATAGAATAAAATATTTTTTTATAGTATAATTTAAATAAATTTATTTTTTTCTCAAAAGATAAATTTTATTGGTGCAATAAAATAATAGGCCCATTTTGGACTTACAGCAAAAGAAAAATGGGAATTCCCCAACTAAGCAAACGTGCTAGATATTAACTCCTGATAAAGACATGGAACGTTACTAAAAGGCGTGAAAAGGGTAAAGTGAAAAAGAAAGAATTTTTGGAGGAGGAGCGTCGTTCATCAATGGAGGTGAGTCACTGCTTCCAGAGTTTCCGGACCTTGTATTAAAAAAAATATTCATGAGCTATTAAAAATGGGCAAAAGAGTATGTATGAAATTCGAATTGATAGCTCGTTAATATTTTAAAGAAGTGTCATAATTAAATATTTTGTTAGCTTTTTTTAATGCATGAAATAAAATATATATATTTTTTATTTTTAAATTATTAATTTTTTAATCAATTATTAATTTTTTAATAAAATATATAGTTATAACCAGTATTTACCTAAATTACTAAGATATTATAAATTTTTATAGTACTCCTACCATTTTTTAAGTCATTTTTTTTAATTGTTTTGCATAGAAAATGGCTTTAAATGCCCTTTATTCTATGCAAAACAAACCCGGTTTTAGAAAGTGTAATTTTTTTAAACATAAGCCAACCCGGTTTTTCACACTCTTCGCGGATTATGAGTCTCGCACCATATGATCATAAACCGCTATAGGGTGCAGCGGTTTATGAGTAACGCAGCCCTCAATGTAATCCGCGATAGCCTGTAGCGGATTACGTGCAATTGAGTTCTGCTACAAGGTGTAGCGAATTATATACAGTTGCGTTTGTTGCATTTGCGTCTGGAAATTGTCAATGTTGTATTTGTGTAAAGATTTTGTTCATTTATTTTATTTGCGTAAATTACCCAATTTTATATGTTTTGTAATTTGTATGTTTTACTAATACATCCATATTACAAGGAACAAGTTGACAACATTAATAGCAATTGATGGATGATGACTATTCTTTTATGGTTAATATTTTGTGTTATAAATACTATGAGTTAAAGTTATATGTTTAGGAAGTACAAGACTTTAGCATAATATTTTGTGTTATTTGTATGTAACTTAATTATTTAGTATTATTAGACAATATTAGTATTGATTGTGATCATGTTTTAATTTTAAATAATAATTGGTTCTTGTTATAATTTTTTAAATAAATTTTATTACGTAAATTGTAGAATAATAATAGAAGATTTGGAGATTTTTATATATTAAAAACTCAATTTTTATTCGATTTTTACTTATTTTTATCTAATCCAAAAATGTGTACGAATCTAAAATTAAATTAGAATCTAAAAAATGAATCTAATATATGTTTTGGACCGATCTAAATGAAGACAAATCCAATTGACCCAGCCCACGTCGTTCCTGTGTAGTAAATTCCTAAGTTTTGCTGTGGTACCTTGGCAAAATGGACGTTGACCTTGTTTGACTATTTAATTTAGTTTCGCCTAAGTTATAAATCCGAACCCTACCGACTTCACTCGTCCGTCATCCCCCTCCCTCCTCTGTCCGAGACGCAGCTGTCGCCAAGTGCTCCATCGCCACAGGTTGTTGCCTTTCATTATTGCTCTGTCCATTCCGTTTCTTAGCTTCTCTCTACGGTCGTCCGATATCCGCAAGAACACCCACGTCACCGAGCCCAAGGTTGCATTTTTTCCCTGTTATTTTTATTGCGAAATTTCATGAAGCTGTTTATTCATTTGTATTTCTTGTTAGAACTTAGAACTCATTAGTAGTTTCGTTTTTGGGATTGTTCATGTTTCCACTACTTGAGCGTTTAATTAGATACTCTTGTACAGTACTGGTTATTGGCTTCATTTGATTATACTTAGGAATTTAGAATGGCTGTGAGATAGAAACGGAAATCTAGTGCCACACGTAGAAGTGTTTGTTTAAATCGTAAGGATGAATGTTGACATTTCTTGTAGTTACTGGTTCTGAATTTTCTTTTATTTATTTATTTATTTGTGATTACTGTCATAATTGTTAAAACTGCTTCTGAAATTGTGCGTTGGTGTTGTTTCTTGTTGCTGTGTTATTGTTGCTACTCTTGTTGCATATTTTCTTTTCTACATGTTGATTATGCTGCTGATTTTGTTCCAATTTTATTGGCAACTCTAAGTCACTCGTGTATTGATTAAGGATCCAGAGTTAGATATCTTTTGAACAAATAGATTGTTTTCTTTGTTTGTCATATACCATGGAGGGGCCTTTTATGAGTATGGTTTAGGGTGTTTGCAATCAGTGAGGTGTGCTTTCATTGCAGAATTGCTTAGCAGCTTTAGTCTGGCATCAGTATGGTGTTTCATGATCATTTTACTAGTATGTCTACTAGATTGATAACAGCTGATTCTTTTTTACATCGTAGCCATCTTGATGTTAATAAGCTGGTCGTTATAAGTATAACAGTAATAAAAACTTCTTCCTAATTATTCATCCATATTTGATGAAAACAAGAATAGACTCCAGGTAAAAATCACTGGAGAATGGAATCTGTAAGAATGGCTGATTTTTCCACATCGTAACCAACCATATGTTTTCTTTTTTTAATCTTACTTTGAGCTCGGTTCATCACTCCTTTCACATCATCTCTCTGTAAGGTGTTGGGATATGACAACTTCTCTTGTTCACTCTTCATCTCGTGAGTTTAAATTTTCTGATAAAGATTTTTATTTTTTTATTTTATTAGTGCAAATGACACCAACCTTTTCATATTTTACAAAATACACGTGTACGAACAATATTATTACCTAAATTTCAGGAGAGGTCAATGTATGATTTTAGAAATATAGGAGAGTTGGGTTTTATTTTATCAAACCTTGAGGGGGTGAATCATGAGTGTAATTTGACCTTGTTTTTGTGATGATACTTTATATTGCATTTGGTTAAACTTTATGATAATTTGAAAAACTGCCATTAGCTGAACCCACCTGTTTTGAAGAAATTTTGGCTGTTCTTATTTGCTTGTCTTGTAATGTCACAATGATGTCTGCCTTGTCAGTTGCCACGCTTTAGGTATGGTGGCCCTTTATAGTCTGATTTGTGGCCGATAATGCTGTATGGCTTAATACCATGGACCATACTGACTAAAAAATTATATATTTCACTGCTGTAACCAATTTAATTTATAGAATGGAAAATTTAACCAAACAAGTCATGCAAGGCTTAGACAGGCAGCTTATATAAATCTTAAAAATTATTGAAACCCATTCGATTTGCAACTACTTGCTTTTTCACTCAATCACAAATTAAATGATATTAAAGCAAAAGTAGTTGCAACTTTTGCTTCTTACTCCCATCACTCAAGTTATAAATGTTTTCATGCAGGATCTTGTCCAAACCGGAACCATGGCTTCATCTCATCTTGCTGCAACAACTGAGTCACTTGCTCTTGCAATGGAGGCCAAAAACCCATTTGAAGCAATCTCCATTCTTTACCGTGTACTCGAGGATCCTTCTTCTTCATCCGAAGCTTTGCGTATGAAAGAGCAGGCCATCACAAACCTTACTGACCTTCTAAGACAAGAGAATAGGGGGGAGGATCTGCGCAGCCTTCTCACACAACTGAGGCCCTTTTTCTCCTTGATCCCTAAGGCAAAAACTGCAAAGATTGTCAGGGGAATAATTGACGCAGTTGCTAAAATTCCAGGGACATCTGCTCTTCAAATTGCACTCTGCAAAGAAATGGTGCAATGGACTCGTGCTGAGAAGCGTACGTTCTTGAGGCAGAGAGTTGAGGCAAGGCTTGCAGCACTTCTGATGGAAAATAAGGAGTTTTCAGAAGCTTTGACTTTACTCTCCAGCTTGGTCAAAGAGGTTAGAAGATTAGATGACAAGCTTCTACTTGTAGACATAGACTTGCTGGAAAGCAAGCTACACTTCTCATTAAGGAACCTTCCAAAGGCAAAAGCTGCACTCACAGCAGCAAGAACAGCTGCAAATGCTATTTATGTGCCGCCGGCACAGCAAGGTGCCATAGATCTGCAGAGTGGAATACTGCATGCTGAAGAGAAGGATTATAAAACTGCATATAGTTATTTCTTTGAAGCCTTTGAATCCTTTAATGCACTTGAAGATCCAAAGGCTGTTTTCAGCCTGAAATACATGTTGTTATGTAAGATCATGGTGAATCAAGCTGATGACGTTGGTGGAATCATATCCTCTAAAGCTGGTTTGCAATATGTCGGGCCTGACTTGGATGCAATGAAAGCTGTTGCAGATGCTCATTCTAAGCGCTCCCTGAAGTTATTCGAGATTACTCTGCGAGACTACAAGGTGCAGTTGGAGGAAGACCCAATCGTGCATAGGCACTTGCAATCCCTGTATGATACCCTTCTCGAGCAGAATCTTTGCAGGTTGATCGAGCTATTCTCAAGAGTTGAGATTGCACACATTGCGGAGCTCATTGAACTACCTATTGATCACGTGGAGCGGAAGTTGTCCCAGATGATCTTGGACAAGAAGTTCGCTGGGACATTAGATCAAGGTGCCGGATGCCTCATCATATTTGATGACCCCAAGACGGATGCCATATATCCTGCAACTTTGGAAACCATTTCCAATATTGGGAAAGTTGTGGATAGTCTTTATGTTAGATCGGCCAAGATCATGACATGAGCTTTCCTGTTTTTCAACACAATACTTGTTGCTATTAACTTACTGATGTCTAGCTTATGAATTGTTTTGCATTTTGAATTTGTCCAACCCAAAATTGTGGTAAGCCCTTGCTTCACAAGGTATAATTGTGTCGCAGCTGGACAGCTTGATTTGCAGGGTTGCAATAGGTGAAATGTGACTAAATTGATGCAATGATGTGCATTGATTTGGCAATCAGGTTTGCGTTTTTCTTCTCCCCTCTTTTGTGGCAATATTTTAGACCCAAGATTATTATTCTCCAAGGACTCTAGTATTTGCATATTTAGTTGTTTCACTTTCACCCACTATCAAAATGTGGTAATTTCGAGTAACACAATAATGAGCAGTTTGATCGTACTAGATGAGGTTGGTTACAATCTTACATGGATCAAATGATCCGAACGTTTTATCATATACTATGTCTACTATGAGATCATTCACACAAATTTTGTTTGATCACTTCAAGTGGAGGATTTTATTTTAAAAGCTTGTTTGGCAACTTGCGTGGTGCCATAAAGATTTTTTTTATTTTAGTAAATTTTTGAAAAAAGATTATTGTTAATTTGTTATCAAGTTAACTAAAATAAAATTATAATTTGATGTCTAATTAACTAAAAAAAATAATTAATAAAATTTGTAAGACAAAAAAAAATAAATAATAAAAAAAGAGTATTGTTAATTTAACTTGTTTGCCACACTTATTTGGAGGCTTTTTGTTTACGGGCACAATGTGTCTTTTGTGCTTGTTACTTGTATCCGAAGGGGGTCATCGTGCAAAATTAGAAAAAATGAATAAATTAATTGAATTATGTAAAATATTGAAATTGGATCATCCCCTCCCCTCCTTCCCCTTATTTTATTTTTTGGGTGGGAGAGAAGTTGGAACAGATATTAAGTTATATGAATATAGGAGTGTATATGGGATTAGGTGAAATCAAATTTGTCTTAACTAAGTTTCAGCCCTAAATGTTTACCGGTTTAATTTTTAGATTCTAATCCGGTCCTAAACTTGATAAAACCTCCTCATTTTCGAGGTACAACTATAGCGGGTGAAAATCGGGGACAGCAAGAGGAGTTATGACAACAATAGTGGTAAGGGCAATATGGTTAGTGTTCAGACCTTGACCCAAAACATAGAGTCAAGCCCAACAAGGACAAAAAGGCCCACCAAAAAAGGGTGGCCTCTACCATTAACCCGACCTCTTTAAAGAGGTTGGACATGACGACAATGAGCAGTTTCACTTATTCGAATAAGTAACTGCTTCCACGAATCTCTCCTACTATCTCTATCTCCATTAAATGATAGATTCTAACAAACTCCCAAGATAAAGAGAACTACTCCAAAATGTGGTTATTAACTCTATTATAAATACACTGACACTCCTCAAGTATATTCACATTCTATTCTACTAAAATTCTGCCTAAAGTCCTTGCTAACTTAAGCATTAGAGTCTCTTGCAGGTACTACCCCCTCCTCCTCTTCATGAGGAACTCGGACGGCGGCACCTCAGCACCGAAACAAGTCGAATGCTGCCTCAGAAGGAGTGGGCCTCACGCTTAGGCCCCAATCAACGTTTTAGATAACCCTCAAAATATTGGCGCCATTGCTGGGGAACAAAGATTCAACCATTGATAATGGCGGATAGCCAATACGAAGACGGTCACACAGCATCTGAGTCAGAACCAGAGCCCCACCGTGATGACCTCACAATTGCAATTACCCCACCTCGGGAGAGAACTCACATTCCTCACGGAGAAGGAACATCTGGAAACCCTTAGCCTTGGCAGATCCAATCAGAGATCCATCCGCTCGAGAGTGAGGAACTTCCCCATCCAACAGAGATACTAGGCTTAGTCCACAGGCACCGTGGACGATTAGAGCAACTCGAGCTGGAAGCTAAACGATATCGGAAGGATGAACGAGAACTGCGAAAGGAGGTACGACGGCAAAAAGAGTTGGAAGTAAAGCTCTTAAAATTAGAAGCTGACCTCAGAAAATGGGGCAATCGAGCAGATCGGGAAGAAAGCCCTTTGGGAGGAGAAGATCCGTTTGTTGAAGAGATTATGCGAGCCAGGGTCCGAAGAAATTTTAAAACTCCCGACATGGATCTCTATGACGGAACAACTGACTCAATGCACCACCTTAACAATTTCAAAAGTCGGATGTACCTGGCCTATGCCTCCGACGCTACCCGTTGCAAAGCCTTCCCTACAATTTTGACCAATGTCGCGATGAAATGGTTTGATAATTTAGCCCCCAGGTCGGTAACTAGTTTCAATGATCTGGCAAGGAAGTTTCTCACTAGATTCTCAATTCAAAAGGACAAGGTAAAGCATGCCCCAAGTTTACTAGGAGTTAAACAAGAAGTCAGAAAGACACTTCGAGATTACATGGAAAGATTCAAAACCTACCTACTGAAGCAGTGATAACGAGATTAGTTAATGGCCTTAAAGAGGGGCCATTCTCTCAATCCATATCCGAGCAACACCCGGCTACATTATACGAAGTACAAGAAGGGACAGAAAAATACATCAACATGGAAGAGAATTCTCGACTTCGAGAGCCTCTCCCAATATCCAACCTACCCTACCCACCTCGGAAAAAGGAGAAAGAAATTAAGAAGAAAAAAGGAGTATAACTCGAAAAAACCTCAAAGGCATCATAATTACACCCCACTCAGAGTTTCTCTTGTAGACATTTACAGGGAGATATGTCACATTGAGAAGCTTCCACCTCCTCGCCTAATGGTGCGGATTTTGAAAACCATAAACTAATCTTCAAGTACACCGGGTCGTACCAAATAATACTTCAGGTGAGTGAGGGTCGATCCCACGAGGATTGATGGATCAAGCAACAATGGTTGAGTGATTTACTTAGTCAGACAAACAAAAAGGAGTGTTTTAAGTTCAAATAGCATTAAACAGTAATCAGAGAAATTAAGAAAGCAAATAGTAAATTGGTTGTGAGAATTATATGAGAAAATAGTTAAGGTTTTGGAGATGTTCAGATTTCAGGATTAACAATTTTTATTAACAACTTTGATTATGTAAAGATTCAATTCACAGCAAACTCGAAGTGATTAGATTTCAATTTCTTGGTAATTTAATCCTCCTCTAACTCAATCAATTGCCAATTCCTTGGCCACTTGATCTAATTAGAGGGTAGGTTCAAATCCTAGTTTAGAAGCCACATAAAACCCTAATAATTCAAAGATGATATGATTATATGTCATGTATTACATTAAGTTCAGATAGTTAGAGAGTTATGAGAATTCAGTTTCAAGCTGTTATTCAAGTGAGATAACTTTTCCAAGATTTAACAAGAATTTAAGTTAGAAAAGAGTTATTTTCCAATATACTCTAATCCGTAGGATGAAGAACCGAACAGATTCTTGAATGTAAATCAATGCATTAATCAAAAGTAGAAAACAATAGCTATTAATCCATCCAAATAAACAGAACTCCTAACCTTAACAATGGAGGTTTAGTTGCTCATGGTATGAAAAAACTCTAGCAAAGAAAAGTGTAAAGTGCGGAAGAAGAGAAAAAGAAGATTAAGTCAGAATATCTTCTCCTTTTATATCTAATCCTAATAAATGTAAGATATAATTTCTAAAATCTAAAAAATATCTTTTCTTAATTCAAAGGTAAATAAGAATAAAATTAAATAATTGGAATTTTGATGTAATTTATGTGGGATCCTCTCTCGTCCAATAAACTGGCGCCAAACTCGAGCAGAGTGAAATTTGGCGCCACGTCCATTGTAACATTGCCACATTCCCATGCTTCCGGTGCCAAATGACAGGATGTGGCGTTTGGAGCCATCATGGCCGTATCCAATTGTGCCTTTGTTGTGATCATGGCGCCAAAATTGAGCTGGATCAAGTTTGGCACCACTATGGTCGACTCCAATTGTAGTTTCTTGTGTCTTGGCGCCAAACTTGAATCCTCAAGTTTGGCGCCACCTTCTGCATGTAATTAGCTCCTTTTCTTCTTTCTAAACTCCGCCAAATATACTCGAATGCTACTTGAAATCAATCAAATTACAAACAACTCAAAGTGGCATTCATGGTGGCTTAAAACACCTAAATCCTGATTTAATTCAGCAAATTCAATTGCAAATTCACTAAGAAAAGATAAGAAAGATGCTCACGCATCGCAACACCAAACTTGAATTATTACTTGTTCTCAAGCAACTGAAAACAATATAGCCCTGAGATGTGAATTTGCATAAGAGTTGAGGTTTTCCATTAAGGTCCAGTCTCTTTTTTAAGTGGGGTTAATAACACTGTGACTAAAAATAGTTCTGGCATCTCACTATCCTTTGAAGTTCAGGAATGTTAATATCATTCAGGATTAGAATCCGAATAATATTATAAATTCTCTGCTTTTTAACTTCGGATTAATCCTTGAATACAACACTTCCTTTTCTTTTCTTTGGTGCTTTTCACCTTGAGTCTAGGCGTGACTCTAAATATTTTGTCTCAAGTCTTACTTGACACAAAAACACCTCAAGCATTTAACTGGGAAACTCCTTGAGTTCTGATTTTTCTTTTGACTTTTTCCAGTAGGCAGTAAGTGGTGCTCAGATCCTTTGGCATACTCTTTATTGCACTTGGCTTTGACTCTAAGTGTTCTATCTCAAGAGTTTCTTGACACAGTCACACCACAAGCATATAGCTAGGAAAACAACTCTTTTGTGCTTTTGATCATTCTTAACCTTCCTAGCCATTGATGCTCAAAGCCTTGGGCCTTGTTTTTTAGTTATTTTCTTTTTCTTTTTGCTGTTTCTTTTGCTTCAACGATTAATTTCTTGTTTAATTTAGAGAATTCATCATAGTTCTCTAAATTCCTGTTCATCATGCATCAACATCCTTTGATCCCAATTTAATTATGAATTATTCATATCATGCATTCAAAGTCATAGATAAACACCACCACATCTAAGTAAATAAGACCACTCTTAGATCTAAACTCAATTTCTCATGCAATATATTACTTCTTTTCTTTTTCTTTTTCTTTTCAAGCTCAGTGAGCGGTACATGAGACATCTTTTTAAATTAAAAACAAACAACCAAATTAAACTAAAACCTAAGAAACTGAAAATACTAGAGATTATGCAACAGATAAAGCAAAACAACAGAAAACAGAAATATAACATAATAGAAACGAAAGAAAAATAGGAAGTAAAAAAGGAACTAAACCACCTCAGTCATCACGGTGGGTGTCTCTCTCCTTAGGCTGTGGTCCGTATGGTCCTCTCAGTCGTCCAAAATCTGGCCTCAGCTGAAAAAGCTCATGGCACTAAGTCTTTTGCTCCGCCACAATCTGATGGAGAAGGACACCGTGACTATGCTGTGTCATCCTCATCTGCTCAACAGAGGAAGTGAGTTGCTGACAATACTCCTGAGGTGGAAATTAATGCCCCTGAAGTACGGGAGGCTGGTTTTGCTGAGTCTCCTTCTCGGCCTGCTCTCCCCTTCTGGTTTTGCTGTTCTTCATTTAGTTTGGTCTATTATCCGAACCCAACCTCCACTGAGCTCCTGGAAGGCAAATCTCAGCAAGAACTTGATCCAAATTTTGGTTTCGCCTCACCCTCTCACTATAGCAAGTCAAAGTGTACTTAGCAAGTGATAACTGGAGGGCTTGTTGGATACTTCTTGGACTAAAATCCATGACTTCCTCTCACAAAAGTATGATGGTTCTTTTCATTCACCCCTTTGACATCCTTATATTTGAGTATATGATTACTCTTTTATGTAAGTTGAGTATATGAATTTTTTTTCTGTAAATTTTATCAAATAAGTAGAGGATCCGAGAGTTATATAAAGATTAGATATATCAAAATTCTTTTCTTTTCACTAATCTATTATTTTTCTTATAATTACTATTTTTTTTGTTATTAATAATGATCATTCTTATAAAATGAAAAAATAATATTTAATCATATATATAATTTTTTTTATTTTAAGATTTGTGTGCATGATGATGATGATGTATATTACTATTACTTTAATAGGTAGTACTTTTGTCTTTTTATTTTTAGATTTTATATAGCACTCTTTTATAGAATAATTAAACAAATAAATGAAACACACTGTCTTAATTGCTATCATGACACATAATAATTCGAATATTCTTTTATTTTATTCAAAATTTTAGTAGAAGAGGATAGAGGATAAAAAACATACAAATTAATATTAACCACTCTAAATTTTATATACTTATTTTTTGTAATTAGATTAAATATCAGGAATATATTTGATACAAAATCAAAAATTTTAGAGACAAAATTGAAGCAAAACAAAATTTAGAGATAATTTTAAAAATTTTAACAAACTTTAAAAATAAAAAATATACTTTACCTATAAAAATATATTGACAACTCAATTTGTGTAAAGTGCGAAAAGTTTTGTTATTCATACATGCGCTCCTTTACGCATAGATTAAAAACAAAAAATAAAATAAATTTATAAAACATCAAGCATGAATAATAAAAAATATAAAATGAAAAATGAAACGTGTGACATGTGTTCTAGTGTTCTACTAGCTACACAATTCAAAGAGCTTGCACTATATGCACAAATCTTTCTACACTTTCTACATCATACAAATTTTTGTTAAAAAACACACAAATTTTGAAGCATAGCAACAAATTTTGAAGTATAGCAAACAAAAATTGGCACGTAACACAAATTTATCGATATATCACACAAACTTTTGCACATAGTACACAAAATTTTGAATTATAACGCACAAATCTTGAAGCTAAACACAAATTTTTTGCTACACCAAAATTTATGTGTATATTCTTTTATTGAGTTACGGTACATGTTTATGTTTTTCTTTTTTTTTTCTTCATGGTGTGTAAACCTGATAAACCACTATTTTATGGTTTATCTTGTGTTTAATTGAGTGGTTTCATCAAGTCTTCACCTACTTATTCATACTAATTGCATGATTTTATAATTCCTTCCTAGTTTTATTCTATGGTTGAAAACTTGCTTCCTAGAGATCTTTAATTAGTATATTTTAATTCTCCTTTATACCATTCGATACCGTGATCCGTATGTTAAGTGTTTCAGGCTTTATAGGGCAGGAATGGCTTAGAGAATAGAGAGGAAGCTTGCAAAAATGGAAGAAACACAAGAAATTAAGGAGATGACCAGCGAGCATCGACGTGCACGCATAGCTCACGCGTGCGCGCGACATGGAGAAATTTGCAGCAACGCGTGCGCGTGCCTGACGCGGACGCGCAGATTGGAGTATGCACGAATGACGTGCACGCGTGGACGACGTGTACGCGTGACAAGTAAAATCGCTGAATGACGCGCACGCGTGACTGACGTGTACGCGTGACTTGCGTGATCTGCAAAATTAACAGAAAACGCTGGGGGCAATTTCGGGCCGCATTTTGACCCAATTTTCGGCCCAGAAACACAGAATAAAGCCAGGGAACATGCAGAGACTCGATATACGGATAGACACATTGACATATTCTCATTAGGATAGTTTTTTAGGTTTTTAGATTTGAATTTAGAGAGGATTACTTTCCCTCTAGGTTCTCTTTTACATTCATAGTTTATTAGTTTTGCTTTTGAATATTGAAGAGTCATTACCTCCATTGAAGACACTATTCTAGTTTGTTTTCTTACTTACTCTTTTATTTATTCCATATTCTTAATTCTTGTTTAGAGTAGTAATTGGATTATTTTCATGGATTGTTAATGCAAAGGATTACTTTTACTTTTAATTAATTTTAAATCCCCATCTTATTTAATTTATCATGTCTTCTTCTTATATTTTTATGAGCATTTTATTCATGTCAATGGAGTAAACTCCATACTTGACATGGGAATTGATTAAAAGGAGACACTTGAGTTGGAAGGCTTAAGTGCTAATTAAACTGGAAGTTGTTGGCTAGTTCTGTATTTACTAACGCTAGACCTTCCCAAGGGAGAGGACTAGGATTTGCGAATAAGTGTTAGCTCAATCACTTGACTTTCCTTTATTTAGTAAGGGTTAACTAAGTGAAAACAACAACCCTTTTAATACTACACTTAAGAGATCCCTACAAGGATAGAACTTCCAATTAATCATTCCCCCAGTCAAGGCTTGTTATCTAGAATATTAATAATTATTCTTAGTTTTTATTGCTTTAATTTACAATTATTTAATTGCTCATTATCCAAACTCAAACTCTCTTGAAAACTCCTGATTAATAAATTAGCATCCTTTCTTGCAACTCGTTGGGAGACGACCTGGGACTCATACTTCCAGTATTTTATTTTAATTTTTGTGACACCTTTCTAAATTGGTGAGGCGGATTTTAGCTGGTTAAGAGCTATACTTGCAACGCTGTTCTTATATTACAATCTCTTAATAGGCCTAACTTCTGCCACGCACCAGTTTTTGGCGACGTTGCCGGGGAGTTGCAATTGTGTGCTAAATTATTAATTAGTGTACATATTTTTATTTTTATTGGTATATTTTATTTTTATTTTATTACCATGAGCTATACGTTTCTCTCATTGAATGACGCATTCACTGCCTGATCCGAGCTTAGCCGCATTTGATCCTGAAATTGAAAGAGCTATTTCACGTATTAGGCGAGCTCGACGTCAGTTAGCCTCTGAGGGTGGTAAAGTGATTGTTATCGATTCACCAGTCTCATATGAGGGCAAATCTGAACCGCCATCTGAGAGCGAAACAAGCTCCTTTACTACTGATTCAGTTGATTCACGTGCAGATAGAATGGCAGCACCTAGGAGGATTACTCTCCAGGAAGCTGGAGCCCCAGATTTTACAATGCAGCTGTATCAAGTGCATCATCCAGCTCTGGCTGTAGATTTTAAACTGAAGACTGCATTAATCAACTTGATGCCCAAGTTTCATGGCTTACCTGCTCAGGAGCCCATTAAGCATCTTAGAGATTTTTAGACAGTCTGTTCTACTGTTAGGCGTCAGGGTGCAAATGAAACTTCTATTCTATTAACTGCCTTCCCATTTTCTCTTGAAGGAAAGGCGAGGGAGTGGTACTACTCCCAACCTGAAGCGACTATTACTAACTGGGATACGCTCAGGAGAGAATTTCTGGAAAAATACTTTCCAGCTGAAGTTACAGACAGGCTGAGAAAAGTGATCTTCTGCATTATTCAAGGTGAATCAGAAACTCTCTATGAGTACTAGGAGCATTTTAAGAACCTTCTGGTCGCATGCCCCCATCACATGATTGACAGGCTAGTGTTGATTAGTTATTTCACTCAAGGCATGAAGCCTCGGGATAAAACTACACTAGATGGTGCTCGTAACGGTTCTCTGAAGAAGTACAAGACCGCAGATGAAGCATGGCAACTGATCAGTGACTTAGCTGAGTCCACCAGGAATCATAGGCACAGGAGCAGCCACTCAAAAGCTGTTGCAAAAATTTTCTCTAGCAATGAGACTTCTACTCTTACACAGAGTATATGTGAAATGACCAACCTACTGAAGCAATTACAATTGAATCAACAACAACAAGCTCAGCCCTCCCCACCATAACAAAGCCAACAGTTAGTTTTCCAAAGAGTATGCGACATATGTGCTGATTATAGTCATTATACTGATGAATGCCCGCAGCTCCAACAAGAAGACAATACTGTGGCAGCTACTCATAACTTCTATGACCACCTGAATCAAGGACACAATCAACAAGGCGGCAATTACAACCAAGGTGGGAACTATAACTAAGGATGGTAGGACAACTCCAACCAAGGTTGGAGGGATAATTCCAACCATGGCTGGAGGGACAACTATAACAGAGGAGGAAGAGACAACAATGGAAACCAGAGGTGGAATAACAACAACAGACAGCAGAATCAGAACCAACCTTACAGAGCTCCTCACCTAAGGCAATCACAAGGACCCCAGCACAACCAACAACAGGTCCCTCAGATCGCTTATCCTACTTCCTCATCAAATGACGAGATGCTTCGTTCTCTTGCACAAGGACAACAAGACATGCAGAATACACTGAACTCTACTCTAAATGGTCTGAATGCCACTTTACAAGCTCTCGCCGCCCGGATAGATTCATTACCCACTTCCGCTAACCAACCTTTAAACTCCAGTGGAATTCCTTCTCAACCCTTACCTAACCCTAAGGGTGGCATCAATGCCATCACTTTGAGGTCGGGAACAACACTGCAAGAGAGGAACCAAGAGGAGTCCAGCCCACAGGTACACGCACCAGCTGAGGATATAACAGAAGTGGACAACCTTGACAACGACCACAACTCTAATTTGGAGAACAGAACACCACACAAGAAAGCGGAGGTCACAATAGACGACGCTTCTCAACCTAACAAAGACGAGAATTCACCAAACACGGGAACCATGGAGGCACTCCAGGATCGCCTAAAACAACTCGAAAAAGAGGTCGAGTATCAACAGGAAGCTGAAAGAGACCTACGAAAGGAAGCTAGGCGACACCGCGAGTTAGAGGACAAACTCCTAAAACTTGAAGCAAATCTCAAGGCCAAAACTACTCGATCCAGCCACGAAGGTAGCTCTCGTACGGATCAAGATCCGTTCACCAAAGAGATAATGAAAGCCAAAATCCTGAAAGATTTCAAACCTCCCGACATGACTCTATATGATGGCACATCAGATCCTAGCCATCACCTCAGTAATTTCAGAAGTAGAATGTACCTCACTGAAGCCTCAGATGCAGTCTGCTGCAAAGCCTTTCCAACTACCTTAACAAAGACAGCAATTAGATGGTTCGACAACCTTCCTCCTAGATCCATCTCAAGTTTTGACGATTTAGCCAAAAAGTTCCTAGCCAGATTCTCTATCCAGAAGGACAAAACTAAACATGCCCCAAGTCTATTAGGAATCAAGCAAGGAGATCGGGAAAATTTCTGCAACTACGTGGAAAGATTCAACAAAGCATGTCTGGACATACAAAGTCTTCCAACTGAAGCCGCTATTATGGGTCTCATCAATGACTTACGAGAGGGACCTTTTAGTCACTCAATATCGAAAAAACATCCTACATCCCTGAATGAAGTGCAAGAATAAGTAGAGAAATACATCAACATGGAGGAAAACTCTCGATTAGGAGAGACCTCAAAATCAGGATTCTCCTATTCCTCCCAAGATAAGGACAAAGAGTCCAAGAAAAAAGAATATCATCATGGAGAAAAGATCAAGAAATACCACAATTACACCCCTCTTCGGGTGTCTCTTATAGATGTCTATCGAGAAGTATGCCATACTGAAAAGATACCTCCACCTCGCCTGCTCAAAAGCAAGAAAGGAGGGGGAAGTCGGACAGAATACTGCGAATACCATCGAATCTATGGAAATCCCACCAACAAGTTCTTCGATTTGAAGAATGTCATAGAAAAATTGGTAAGAGAGGGAAGACTAGATTGGTACTTAGCCAACAAAACAGATGAGCCAAGAAAAAGAAGAAGGGACGAAGAGGTCGGGCGAACGGAACGACCACCTCGTACCCCAGAAAGACATGTCCACATGATACACAAAGGATTTGTGGGAGGAGGAATCTCTAAATCATCTCGCAAAAGACATCTCAAAGAAGTATATCATGTCGAGGGAGGAGAAGGAGCACCCGACCTCCTCACTATCACTTTCACTAAAGAAGATGCAGCTGGCGTCATCTCAGGACATGATGATCCCATGGTCATCACTATCATATTGGCCAACGCTAATCTCCACAACACACTAGTAGACCAGGGAAGCTCGGCTGATATATTGTTCAAAACTACCTTCGACAAACTCGGCCTAGAGGAAAAAGAGCTCAGAGCATATCCAAACAGTTTATTCGGACTAGGAGACACTCCAATCCAACCACTTGGATACATCTCACTGCACACAACCTTTGGAAAAGGAAATCGGTCAAAAACACTCAACATAGACTGCATCGTGGTCGACGTGAGTTCAGCCTACAATGCCCTGATAGGTCGGACAACGCTAAATCAGCTCGGCGCAGTAGTCTCGACTCCACATATGTGCATGAAGTTCCCAACCACAGAAGGGATAGCTACGATAAAAGCAGACCAGAAGACAGCGCGCCGCTATTACAATGAAAGTCTGAACCTCAGAGGCAAAGGAGAAGAAATCCATACCATCGAACTCGGGGGAGTTCGAGGGCGGGAAGAACTTCGTCCACAACCCGAAGGTGAAATAGAAAAGTCAAGATCGGAGATGTCCCAGATAAAACAACCAATATCGGCACAATCCTAAAAGGAGACGTAAAGGAATCCCTCATACAGTTCTTAAGAAACAATGTCGACCTCTTTGCATGGAAGGTCGCAGACATGCTGGGCATAGACCCTAAGTTAATGTGCCACAAGTTGGCAGTTTACCCAGGATCTCGGCCAGTACAGTAGAGACGCAGAAAGCTCGGACCCGGGCGATCACAAGCTGTGGAAGAGCAAGTACAAGCTCTACTGGAGGCAGGATTCATAAGAGAAGTTAAGTACCCAATATGGCTAGCTAACGTCGTCTTGGTGAAAAAATCAAATGGGAAGTGGCGGATGTGCACCGACTACACTGATCTTAACAAAGCCTGCCCAAAAGATCCTTATCTACTCCCAAGTATCGATGCTCTGGTGGATGCCTCCTCCGAATACAAATACCTCTCGTTTATGGACGCATATTCAGGATACAATCAAATCCCGATGTACCCACTTGACCAAGAAAAAACCTCATTTTTAACCCCAAAAGCAAACTACTGCTATATCGTCATGTCATTCGGACTCAAAAACGCATGAGCCACTTATCAAAGATTAATGAATAAGGTCTTCACAGACCACATTGGGAAAGTCATGGAAGTCTACGTGGACGATATGTTAATAAAAACCAAAAGCGAAGAGTCGTTACTGTCCGACCTCACCCAAGTATTCGACACTATAAGAAGGCATGATATGCGACTTAACCCTGTAAAATGCACCTTCGCAGTGGAGGCTGGCAAATTCTTGGGTTTTACGCTCACACAAAGAGGAATTGAGGAAAATCTGGATAAATGCCAAGCCATACTCAACATGAAGAGTCCGACCAGCGTTAAAGAGGTACAATAACTCAATGGAAGATTGGCAGCCTTGTCTAGATTTCTAGCTGGAGCGGCAATAAGATCTCTACCCTTCTACGCTACTTTAAGGAAGGGAAAGAAGTTTGAATGGACGGGAAAGAGGTTTGAATGGACAACAGAGTGCGAGCAAGCCTTCCAGGATTTCAAAAGGTTCTTGGGACAACCACCCATCCTAACTCGGCCACGGGAAGGAGAACCACTCGTATTATACATCGCGATGGGAAATCGGGTAATAGCTTTAGCACTGATCCGAGAAGAGGACAGTGGACAACAACCTATATACTTCATCAGCAAAGCATTACAAGGGTCTGAATTGAACAATCAAAAGATAGAAAAATTTGCTTATGCTCTCATACTAACATCCCGACGACTTCGCCCATATTTCCAAGCCCACATCATCAAGGTTCGGACCAACCAGCCCATAAAAGGCATTCTGCAGAAAACAGATCTAGCAGGAAGAATTTTGCAATGGGCAGTCGAGTTGTCCGAGTTTGACCTTCAATATGAAGCTCGGACAGCCATCAAATCACAATATTTGGACGATTTCATTGCAGAGTTTACAGACACCCCGGAAATCCCTAGAGAGTGGAATCTCTACGTAGGCGGTTCCTCAAACAAAACTGGAAGTGGCACAGGTGTAATAATTGAAAGCGACCAGGGAACCCAAATCGAACTTTCCCTCAAATTCAGGTTCCCTGCCTCAAACAACCAAGCTGAGTATGAGGCACTACTAGCTGGTTTGAAGCTGGCTAAGGGGGTTGGAGCTCAAAAGCTTATCATCTTCAGTGACTCACAAGTAGTCACCTCACAAATAGCAGGGAGTTACCAAGCCAAGGATCCCACCATGAAAAAGTACTTGGACAAAACTAAGGAACAGCTCGGACAACTTGGGGAATATGAGGTCCGCCACATACCCTGGGAACAGAATGCTCGAGCTGATGCACTCTCAAAACTAGCCAGCACCAAACCAGGGGGCAACAATAGAAGCCTCATCCAAGAGATGCTGCAGAACCCGTCAATCTCGGAAGAAGAAAAGGTCCTAGCCATAATAGGTCTGGATCAAGGATGGATGACTCCCATAATTAATAACCTCAAAACAGAAACACTTCCTACAAATAAGAAGGAGGCAAAGAGGTTAAAACGGGAAGCACAATACTACACCATCATAAATAATACTCTATACAAGAGAGGGATTTCAACACCAGTATTAAAATGCGTGCCGACTTCCAACACAAAAGAAGTTTTAGAAGAAGTACATAGTGGCATCTGTGGCAACAATCTCGGAGCACAGGCACTTACCAAAAAAGTACTCCAAGCCAAATTTTATTAGCCGACTTTACAAAAAGAAGCAACAGAATTCGTGAAGACATGTTCACCATGTCAGAAACATGCCAACTTTCACATCGCCCCGCCAGAGGAGCTCATCAGCGTAACCTCACCCTGGCCATTCGCAAAATGGGGACTCGATCTTCTCGGACCTTTCCCTCAAGGATCAGGACAAGTCAAATTCCTCATAGTGGGGGTAGACTATTTTACAAAATGGTTCGAGGCGGAACCCCTAGCTAATGCCACTGCTCAAAGAAGTCGAAAATTCCTATATAGAAATATTGTCACAAGGTTTGGGGTCCCATACTCTATAACCACAGACAATGGCACTCAATTTATAGATGTAGGCTTCAGAAAGTTGGTGGCTGATCTGAACATAAAACACCAATTCACATCCGTAGAACACCCCCAGGCCAATGGACAAGCAGAAGCTGCTAACAAAGTCTTATTAGCCGGGCTAAAATGGAGATTACAGGATGGAAAGGGAGCCTGGGCCGAAGAGCTCCCACAAGTCCTATGGGCATATCGGACAACTCCACACTCCACCACAAAGGAATCACCCTTCCGATTAGCTTACGGAATGGAGGCAATGATCCCAGTGGAGGTCGAAGAAGGGTCGCCCAGAGTGATCCACTACAATGAAGAGGCCAACTCCTAACTCCAAAGGGAAGAACTCGACCTACTTCCAGAAATCCGAGAAAGAGCTCGGATCAGGGAATAGGCATTAAAACGTTCAATGGCTTCAAGATAAATCAAAAGGTAGTGTCACGAGGTTTTGCCGAGAACGACCTCATCCTAATCTGAAATGATATCGGAACAACTCGACCTGGAGAAGGAAAGCTGGCAGCAAACTGGAAAGGACCCTACCGAGTCATAGAAGTACTTGGAAAGGGCTATTACAGACTGTCCTAACTCGAAGGGCGAGAGCTTCCAAGGTCATGGCACGCCTGCAACCTACGAAGGTATTATAGTTAGAGGTAATAAGGATCTTAGGATAAGGTGCACCCTTTTTCCTGAAAAGGTTTTTAACGAGGCGCCAAGCCAAGATCTACAAAATGCCCGACTTAGAGGGAAAAACACCCACATGTATATATTTGCATATTTTCTATCTTGAATAAAGTTTTTTTAGATTCTCTACAAATCCTCTTTTACAAGATGCATTAATCTGAAATGAAAAATTCATCGCCCGATTATAAAGCTACAGATCGGCAGAAAGTGAAAATCAAATTCACTGCACGATCACGGTAAAGACCAACAAAGATGAAAACCAAATTCATCGAAAGGTCGATCGAACAGGGATCAAACCTAATTTCTACGAAATCGGCAAAGATGAAAAGGCGACAAAAACAGAATAATGCAAGAAGTTATCGAAAGTGATCTATAGAAAAGACCTGACGAGGTCTTAATAAAATGGGTCGCTAAAAATAACTTGAAGACCGGCCGACATAAAGAAGTCGGACCAATCGACCACAATAGCCAAAGTTATAAAAAAGTAAACCCCTGGAAAGAGGCCTGGCCAGCCCTAGAAAAGAGGATTACTAGAAATAACTTAGAAGAAACCGACGTGATGAAGTCGGCCCAGAACAAAAGTTATAAAAAGTAATCCCTAAAAGAGACCTGACAAAGGTCCAAAAAGCGGATTACTAGAAATAACTTAGAAGGAACCGACGTGATGAAGTCGGCCCAGAACAAAAGTTATAAAAAGTAATCCCTAAAAGAGACCTAACAAAGGTCCAAAAAAGGATTACTAGAAATAATTTAGAAGGAACCAACGTGATGGAGTCGGCCCAGAACAAAAGTTATAAAAAGTAATCCCTAAAAGAGACCTGACAAAGGTCCAAAAAGAGGATTACTAGAAATAACTTAGAAGGGACCAGCATGATAAAACCGGCCTGACCAAGATACCAAAAAAGGTAAACCCATAAAGAGACCTAACAAAGGTCGAAACTAACGAGTTACTAAAAATAGCTTCAGGCCGAGATGAAGAAATCGGCTAACAGAAGGCATACATGTTGGACCCAGAAATCCACAATCAAACTACAAGTATGAAGGCAATCAAAAGAGGCCGGACAATAAGGCTCCAACACTCCCAAAGAAACCTAGAAGGTGTTAGATAGGTGCAGACAAGCATATCATAAAAGAAACAAGGTTATAATAATAACAAGACTCGAGAGGCCACCTAAAGTCGACCCCAAGAACCTGAGAAGCTACTTTGTTTTTCCAAAAATAAAGTTGCTAATAGAGAAGCAACTAAAAGTATCCAGCAGATAGAAACCACAAATTACAAAATATAAAAGTTCAAAGCCCACAAGCCGGGCCATATACAAAACATCCAGAGCAATCATAGAGGATCCAAAGATTTCCCAGTTGCAGTATCCCGGGGTGAAGGAGGACGAGTCTGAAGAGGCACCGCATCTACCGTCCCATCATCCCGGTTCAGGACCTGACAATCAGGATCTGACTCGGGATGACCAACCTCAGCTGCAGGAGTTGAAGAAGTCGGTGCAACAGAGACTTTGGCAGCAGGCACAGGAGGAGGCTCGACATCGTCATCATCATCAGGGTCATCAGGGACAATTTTACCATCCTTCACAATGTTGTTCAAGCTGAACAGAGTAAGGTCGAGCTTGGGCGCAAGAACGCAAACATGCTCCTTCAAATTCTCATAAGCAGCATTAATACTGCCCACAAGATGACCTTGAAGCTCGGCATAATCAGCTCGGACAGACTCTAAACTCTCCCTGAGGTCCATAATCTCCCTATAAATGGTGACATAGCTCTTCTTATGCTTCAACGCTGTATCCTCAGCCAACTTTGCAGAAGCCGCCAAAGCAATAGCTCTAGTCTTTTCACCCTCCAAATCTTTCTCCAACCTGGTCACTTTCACCTCGAGCTCCTCCTTCAAACCCTTAATCCGGTCAAACTCTGATTTAGCCTCCTCCATAAAGGCCTTCGTGGCATGGATAGGAAGATCCTGGGCGGTTCGATACAGAGCAGCCCCTATATGTGCTATCTTGATGCTACTCCGAGTAATAAAATCCAAATGATGAAGAATAGAGACATCGTTAGTAGGAATAACACCATAAGGAGCAATCTGCTGGTCAACAAATTCAACAGTGTCAAAATCAGGAGCATCCAAATTAAAGGGCTCAATAGTTCGAGATCTTTTTGAAGGGGGAACGATTGTAGGAGAAGAGACAGCAGCAGAAGCCTTGGGAGGATCGAGCACATGGACCCGAGGGGTAGGGATCATACTTCTCGGGCTAGGAGAGATCGACACAGGCTGTTTGGGAGGAACACGAGAAGCCCCTTCTCCAGCCACTTTGGCCGAAATATTTTGGGCCGCAGTAGCCTTCCTCGCCTTTTTAAAGGCCCTCATGGAGTCATTATTTTTAACCATCTCTGAAAATACACAAAGAAAACCAAGTCATCAACCAGAAAGTAAGAAGAATGAATTCGACAAAATAAACAAAATACGACAAATATTAAGGAAGTCGACCCCTACCCAACTCAGTTCGGAGAAGTGTACCTAGACACCACTACATTCCTTTGCCATTCTAAGGGAAGCTGGGCTCACCATTCTCATCCAAAAAGAAAGGACGAGATCCTTCAACAGCTCGGATCTTAAAAAAGA
>NC_029791.2:50193634-50206052 GCF_000816755.2 Arachis ipaensis | reverse complement strand
CTCATGGAGTCATTATTTTTAACCATCTCTGAAAATACACAAGGAAAACCAAGTCATCAAACAGAAAGAAAGAAGAATGAACCCGACAAAATAAACAAAATACAACAAATATCAAGGAAGTCGACCCTACCCAACTCAGTTCGGAGAAGTAAAGGATTTCCTACAAATTTCTTAGTATCAAGATGGGGAGGCTGCCCTCAGTTTTCTTCCAACATGGTTACAAAAGCTTGCTCAACTTCATCCAACATCTCCCAGGTGTACCTAGACACCACTACATTCCTCTGCCATTCTAAGGGAAAGCTGGGTTCGCCATTCTCATCCAAAAAGAAAGGACGAGCTCCTTCAACAGCTCGGATCTTAAAAAAGTAATTTTTAAAATCCCTGAAAGACTCATCATACATGAAAAAAATTTTGTGTCCCTGGGCAGACCTAAAAGAACTCCAAGAAGCTTTCTTTTTGGTAGTCCCAGGCTTGGTCAACACAAAGAGGTACAAAAAGAGAGTTTGAGAAGGTTTAAGATCAAATTCTTGACAAACCAATTGAAAAATTTTGATAAATCCCCATGAGTTCGGATGAAGCTGAGGTGGAGCAACGTTACACGACCACAATAGGTCGGTCTCAAAAGGTGTGAAAGGAAGGGTGATGTTCATCTGGCTAAAAAAGAAGTCGTATGCATAAAAAAAAAGGGGACCCTTCCCCTCGGTCGGAACAGGGAAGCAAACCCTTTCATCAGAATCAGGTGCTACCAATTCATAGTTGTTCTCTTGATCTCTACTACTACAGATCCGATGATGTTTCCTAAACTCCGCACAGAATTCAGAGTTAGCTAGAGAAACACACAGCAACACAAGAGAGTCCAACCAAGTCAGACATCCCCTCAGGAACCTTAGAAGACGTCTCAACAACATTTTTGCGAGATGACATGGCCAACTAGTCCTACAACAAGAAAAAGAAAAGGTATTACTAACCAAAACAGCTCGGGTGAAATCAAAACAACTCGACTCAGAGCAACGCAAACAGTAAAAGGAAAACCTCAAGACGCACACCAAGGTCTAGGGGCATCCTTTGGAGGCAGGGATAGAATAAGGACTCAGAAAAAGTCTATAAGGCTACACCCCAAAACTCTCGGTGAAGAAAAACAAATCCCCTTCCAGACAAGCAATAACATGAGAAGAAAGTCAAAAGCAAACCATCAGAAAAACGTTATCTGCTACAAGTCTATCAGTAAAGAAAGCTACTAATATGGAAAATTCATCAAAGGCGCAATCCTTTTCAAAAATAAAACAGTTTATCAGCCCAAAACTCCAAATACGAAGATACAATTAGAAGTAGTAAAAGAATATGCAAAACCCTAAAAAGCGTCAACTATCAAGAAAAATGCCAAGAGCGTACATAAGGTCGAAAGAAAACCAGAAAACATACATCATAGTGACAACCAAGCATAGTAATACGAAAAGGCTCAAGCTTTCCAACATAAACTCAAGCAAAATCGAAACTTTACCAAAAAATAGAACCATGCAAGGGGAAGAACGACGAAAGAAGTAAAGAAACAGAAAGAAGAACCAACCTGAAAGAAGAGTAAGCGCAGAAGAAGTTGAAGGCAGAGAGGTGAAATCCAAAAAGGCCTTTCGAACGAAGGAAGCTCCAGAAATCACCAATGACGCCACAAAAAGAAGCATGGAAATAGTCTCAGGCAAAGACAGGAAAACGAAGAAAAGAGCGGAGTTACAATGAACAAAGGAGAAGAAGAAACGGAAGCCAAATCCTCAAAAATACTGAAGTTCAAAATGATGAAAAGAGGGAAAATGGCAATTAAAGGGTCATTAAAAACCCTCGCATTCCCAAAGCAATAAACGCGCGTTTTCAAAAAAGGAATAAAGAAAGACGTTCCGCATTCAGAGGGAAGCTCTACCAAAAAATCGACAAAATTCTCGAGTTCGGCTTCACCAGAGAAGGATCGAAAGTCCTAAATCTAAAGGACTCGACCTCAAAAGGAATACCACACTCAAGCAGGGGCACTGTTCATACCCTGGGTTGAACTGTACGACCCGGGTTGTTTAGCCGACAAGTCAACCGACCTCTTCAGGTCAGGATTATCCGATCTCTTCTCAAAGAGCTCGGCCAAATTGCCAAGAAAAGCCCAAATAGGGCCCAAACAGAGGAACACGACCCAAATCCAAAGGCAGTCCAAGCCTACAGAGATAAGGGCAGTTCCCTTGAAGATAAGATGACCTCACTCAAGGATAAGATAAGATAAGATAAGATAAGATAACTATCTTATCTCCAAGAAGGTCACTCCACACTATTATAAATACACTGGAGCACCCAGGTATAACTCATACTCTGATTCTACTAAAAACCTGCTTAATACCCTTGCTAACTTAAGCATCGGAGTCCCTTGCAGGTACCACCACCCTCCGGTGACAAAGGATCGGCAGCATCGCCAGTTCAACAAGTCAGACACGACAATCCCGGCCGCCATTCACCAGTCGGACACGTCATCCCCGACCAGCAAAGAAGATATCGTCCGAGATCGATCTACAGTTTCAGGTAACCCTCGGAACAAAACTATAGCTGAAGTTCACCAAGAAGAAGTAGAAGAGAAGCACATGGAGCAAGGTCCAAGTATGGGGACACCCTCTGAACATAATGAAGATACCTTACCATTACCACTAGCCCCGGATAATCCAAAGCCTAGCCATGAGCAGAAACTGGAATTGAAGCCCCTTCATCCATACCTCAAGTATGCTTATCTTGAGGATAATCAAAGGTTCCCAGTCATCATTGCAAGGGAACTCACTTCTCAACAGGAAGAGCAACTGCTTAGTGTGCTGAGAAAACATAAGAAAGCAATTGGGTGGAATTTGGCGGATATAGTAGGTATCAGTCATCAAGTTTGTGAGCACAGAATATATTTAGAAGAGGAATCAAAACATGTCCATCAACCTCAAAGAAGACTAAATCCTACCATCTTAGAAGTTGTCAAGAAAGAAGTGACCAGGCTACTCGAAGCAGATATCATTTACCCCATCTCAGACAACGAATGGGTCAGTCCAGTCTAAGTGGTGCCCAAGAAGTCTAGAGTCACAACAGTAAAGAATGAGCATGGAGAGCTCTTGACAACTAGAGTGCAGAATTCCTGGAGGGTTTGCATTGACTATAGGCGTCTCAACCAAGCTACTCGTAAGGATCATTACCCCTTGCCATTTATTGATCAGATGCTCGATCGCCCTTCAGGTAAATCCCATTATTGCTTTTTAGATGGTTATACAAGCTACTTTTAAATTCATATAGCTCCTGAAGATCAGGAGAATACTACTTTTACATGTCCCTTTGGAACGTATGCATATAAGAGAATGCCTTTTGACTTGTGTAATGCACCGGCTACTTTCCAAAGATGCATGATGAGTATCTTCTCAGATCGTATTGAAAACTGTATCGAAGTATTTATGGATGATTTTAGCGTATATGGTGATTCATTTGACCTCTGCTTGGATAGTTTAGCTAGAGTATTAGATAGATGTGTTAGTTCAAACGTTGTATTAAATTTTGAAAAATGTCATTTTATGGTAAAACAAGGGATTGTTCTAGGACATGTTGTCTCCAAAACTGGAATTTCAGTAGATCCAGCAAAGGTAGATGTCATTTCTAGTTTACCTTACCCCTCCTCCATGAGGAAAGTCCATTTGTTCCTAGGCCATGCAGGTTTTTACAGGAGATTCATTAAGGACTTCAGTAAGGTAGCATTACCTTTATCCAGACTGCTGCAGAAAGATATTGAGTTCGAGTTCAGTGAGGATTGCATGCAAGCATTTGATAAGCTGAAGATCGCCCTGACTCAAGCTCCAATTGTGAGAGGACCAGACTGGAGCCAGCAATTTAAAATTATGTGTGATGCCTCCAACCATGCAGTTGGAGCGGTGCTGGCTCAGCGCGAAGGTAAGGACCCCTTCGTAATTGCTTATGCATCTAAGACCTTAGACGCTGCTCAGTCTAATTACACTACTACTAAAAAAGAGCTTCTTGCTATTGTTTTTGCTCTGGATAAATTCCGAGCCTACTTACTTGGTACTAAGGTAGTAGTATACTCAGACCATGCAACTCTAAAATATTTATTAGCTAAAAAAGAGTCCAAACCAAGGTTGATACATTGGATACTACTGCTGCAAGAATTTGATTTAGAAATTAAGGATAGGAGTGGTAACCAGAATTTAGTGGCAGACCACTTGAGTCGCCTTGAGCACATTAAGGATGACTCCACTCCTATAAATGATGCTTTTCCATTTGATAGGTTGCATGCAATATCTGAAGTAGTTCCTTGGTATGCACCTGTATCTAATTATCTAGTTAGCCATACTTTCCCTCCCAATTTCACTAAACATCAAAAGGACAAGCTGAAAAGCGAGTCTAAATATTATATATGGGATGACCCGTATTTATGGAGGTGTGGTGTTGACCAGGTAATTAAAAGGTGTGTGCCTCAAACAGAATTCCAGTCCATTTTAGAGGCTTGCCACTCTTCTGAGAGTGGAGGACATTTTGGTCCTCAAAGAACAGCTAGAAAAATCTCAGACTGTGGATTCTGGTGGCCTACTCTTTTTAAAAATGCTGCTAAATTTTGTAAATCTTGTTCCCCATGCCAAATATTTGGTAATATATCCAAGAGGGATGAGATGCGTCAACAGATTATGCTTTTTTGTGAAATTTTTCATGTTTGGGGCATTGACTTTATAGGTCCATTTCCAAACTCTAATGGTTACCTTTAAATACTGTTAGCTGTAGATTATGTTTCTAAATGGGTGAAAGCAATTCCTACCCGTACTGATGATGCTAACACTGTTGTTTCCTTTGTTAGAAACTATATTATCCCGCTTTGGATCACCACGAGCAATCATGAGCGATCAAGGCACTCACTTTTGTAACAGGAGACTAACAGGATTACTGAAGAAGCATGTGATAGTTCACAAAGTAGCAACAGCTTATCATCCACAGACCAATGGACAAGCAAAAGTGTCTAACAGAGAAATTAAACGCATTCTGGAGAAAATAGTAAAACCTCATAGGAAAGACTGGATTGCTAGGCTACAAGATGCACTATGGGCATATAGAACAGCGTACAAGACACCCATTGGGATGAGCCCCTTTCGCTTGGTATACAGAAAGGCTTGCCACCTTCCAGTAGAAGTGGAACATAAAGCTTTCAGGGCTGTAAGGGAATGCAATATGAATTTTGAAGAATCTGGTGCTGAAAGAAAGCTGCAACTAGCAGAATTGGAGAATCTTCGCCTAGAAGCATATGACAACTCCAGACGATACAAAGAGAAGATGAAGGCTCTCCATGACAAGCACATAAAAAGGAGAGAATTCAGACCAGGGGAGTTAGTTCTTCTTTATAACTCCAGACTGAGGCTTATGCCAGGTAAATTGAGATCAAGATGGGAAGGTCCCTATAGAGTAGAAAAGGCGGAGCCATACAGAGTTTTTCACCTGCGTCATCCTTCTAGCTCCAAGTTCATAAAAGTCAATGGACATCGCCTAAAGCTTTATCATGGAGAGAAGATGAAAGATCACAAAGAACTCGAGGTTTTCCTCTTGGAAGACCCACCAACAGAAGCAGAATGAGCCTGAAGACCGTCCAACTTAAGAACGTAAAAGCAAAGTGCTAGGTGGGAGACAACCCACCATGGTATGATCGTTTCGTTTCCGTCTTAGTTTTATTTTACTTTATTCTATTTTTGTTTTTGTTAATGACTCTTCTCATAATCTCTGCATATAGCTGCATATAGCCTGCATTTGCATTTGTATTCTGCATATATATAAAAAAAAGAGGCACGCGACGCGCAAGCGTCACTGACGCGTCTGCGTAATAGGTGCTATCGCAACAAGACGAAAAGAAGCAGAGAGTTACGCAGGAGCGTGGTTGAAGGCGTGCCTCAGGCACAAAACATGCCCACGCGTACGCGTCCCTTATGTATCTGCGTCAAATTACAAAACCAGCCTTCCACGCGTGCGCATCACCCACGCGAACGCGTGACCCTATGAACTTGACGTAAATGGGTATATGGCAGTGAGTTATGATGGAGTTGGGCTGGAATGGTGCTGGAAGCACTAGCCCTACCACGCGAACGCGTGCCCCACGCGTCCGCGTCAATATTCAAAAAGAGGCCATTCATGCGTACGCGTCACCCACGCGCACGCGTCACCCTAAAATTTGGCAATGTGCGTATAAAACAGAGAGTTGTACGTACGCGAGGCTGCACTCGCACCAATAGCACAAACCAGGTCACGCGTCCGCGTCACCTGAAATTATCACAAACCACGCGAACGCGGTACACGCGTCCGCGTCACATGCGACGCACAACTTATCCAGATCAGCGCCAGATATCATATCTTTTTTTCCCAAATCCTAATTTTTCTTTTCCCTTCTTATTTCTTTCTTCTCTCTTCTTCCTTCTTTAATCTTTCTCATTTTTTTACTTTCTCCTCCCTTATTTTCACTTTCATTATCAAGGTTCTTTTCTTTCTTTCTTCACTTTTTAATTTTCCATAATTTTTATTTATGTTTTCTTCTTTTTTCTTTTTTCATTATCTACGTTTTCCTTCTTTTTCTTTTTATTCTTTTAATTGGTGTTAGAAATTTAATTGGGTGATTATTTTCTTTTACATTTTTCTTGTGAATTATTGTGGAATTTTTTGACAATTAATATTACTTCTTAAAGGATTGCTTGCATGTTCAATTTAATTCTTTCCATAACATCTTTATCATGCATGCTATGTGTTTGTGAAAAAGCCCTATGGCATTGTGCATTATTTTAAATTATTCTATTCCACTACTCTAATGCCTATTTTTCACAAAACTCCTTTTATATTTTATTGATTAAATATAATTGTCAATACAAATAGATTGTTAGTTTGAAAGAGTTGATAATCAAACTTGGACATTTAATGCTTGATCTATGCTACTCATGCCTTTGGCGGCATGCCAATAAACATCTTGCATTTAATTACCATCACATGAACTTGCTATATTTCCATGGATGAACTTTTCACATGTAGTCATGACCATGTGTTAACGACATCCTTCTTTACCATGCATTGATTATCACCTATACTATCTTCTCCCTTGTTCGAACCCTTAGCTTTACGTGTTACTTTCTTTTTCCCTTTTCAGGATGGCCACCAAGAAGGGTAAAGAGAAAGCTACTCCCAAACAACCGGCAAGGAAAAGAACAAAAAGAGCACTAGTGGCAGAGCCATCTTCAACCACAGTAAAGCCCTCAACAAAGTGAATCAAGAGGATCATCAAGGTCGATGAAAAAGAGAAAGCTTTTCCAGCAAAGGACACTGCGCGGTTCACTAACCGCTATTGTGAGCAGATGTTCCTCATCCTGGCTGAGAGGAACTATAACAATGAGCACCTTATCATTCTTCCGAACCACATTATTGAATTTGTTGAGCCCCGCATTAAACAAAGACAATGGGGATTCCTACGGAGACAGCTGGTGCGCAGAAATTGTGATTACACTTTAATTATGTAAAATTCATCGCTCTTTCTTTCCCTGGTAATGGTGCCAAAAACATGATGCCAATACCATGGTTCACAACTTCGCACAACTAACCAGCAAGTGCACTGGGTCGTCCAAGTAATACCTTACGTGAGTAAGGGTCGAATCCCACGGAGATTGTTGGTATGAAGCAAGCTATGGTCACCTTGTAAATCTCAGTCAGGCGGATATAACATAGTAATGGAGTTTTCGAAATTAAATAATAAAAGAGGGATAGAAATACTCATGTAATTCATTGGTGAGAATTTCAGATAAGCGAATAGAGATGCTTTCGTTCCTCTGAACCTCTGCTTTTCTGCTATCTTCATCCAATCAGTCTTACTCCTTTCCATGGCAAGCTTTATGTAATGCATCACCATTGTCAATGGCTAATTTCGGTCTTCTCTCGGGAAAATGATCCAAATACCCTGTCACACCTTCCTCATTCTAGCTTACACCACGAAGATTCCGATTAAGAAATCTAAGAGATACTCATTCAATTCTAATGTAGAACGGAAGTGGTTGTCAGGCACGCGTTCATAGGGAATGATGATGATTGTCACGTTCATCACATTCAGGTTGAAGTGCGAACGAATATCTTAGAAGCGAAATAAGATGAATTGAAAAGAAAACAGTAGTACTTTGCATTAATCCTTGAGGAACAGCAGAGCTCCACACCTTAATCTATGGAGTGTAGAAACTCTACCGTTGAAAATACATAAGTGATAATGGAGTTCATTGGTTTCGGCCCCAGAGGGGAACCGGAGTAACCAAGACTCTATGATTCGAAGATAAAACTCAGGATGTCAAATACAATAGTGAAATGTCCTATTTATAATAAACTAGCTACTAGGGTTTACAGGAGTAAGTAATTGATGCATAAATCCACTTTCGGGGCCCACTTGGTGTGTGCTTGGGCTGAGCTTTGAGTGTTGCACGTGTAGAGGTCCTCCTTGGAGTTGAACGCCAGCTTTTGTGCCAGTTTGGGCGTTCAACTCTGGTTTTGGCTCCTTTTCTGGCGCTGGACGCCAGATTTGGGCAGAAAGCTGGCGTTGAACGCCAGTTTGCGTCGTCTATTCTTGGCCAAAGTATGGACTATTATACATTGCTGGAAAGCCCTAGATGTCTACTTTCGAACACAATTGGAAGCGTGCCATTTCGAGTTCTGTAGCTCCAGAAAATCCACTTTGAGTGCAGGGAGGTCAGAATCCAACAGCATCAGCAGTCCTTCTTCAACCTCTGAATCTGATTTCTGCTCAAGTCCCTCAATTTCAGCCAGAAAATACCTGAAATCACAGAAAAACACACAAACTCATAGTAAATTCCAGAAATGTGAATTTAACATAAAAACTAATGAAAACATCCCTAAAAGTAACTAGATCCTACTATAAACATACTAAAAACAATGCCAAAAAGCGTATAAATTATCCGCTCATCAACAGCCACGACAGGTTAATCTTTCATGGGTAGTTGAATTCTACTCCAATTTTCACATGCCAATCATGCAGTCTATCTATGTCCGTCAGAAGCAAGTCCCCAAAACTGAAGAGGCCGTTCAGCGAGCTTTAGATCTCCCCCCTGCTCTAGAAGGATTGGACGCATTCCAGAAAGCCTCATTCAAGCGCCAGACATACCAATTTGACTGAGACACCGTTCTCAGAGTTATAGCACAACCTGGCAGTAGATGGATCTATGGATACCATCGTTCTTGACCAAAGAGCATATTGGCTTCAGCACTCACCTTGGAGGCTCGAGTATGGGCACAGATTATGTCCCATTACGTCTTTCCGAGCACCCACGAGTCCTCCTTCACCGCAGACATGGCTGTTCTACTTTGGTGTATCCTTACAGACCAGCACCTCAATTTACTAAGACACATTCGGCATGCTATGGGACACGTACAGATTGTGGACAACCTACCTTTTCCCGCCTTGGTTTCAGATCTAGTCTCAGCAGCTGGAGTCTCCTACAGAGCTGGGGACACCAAGGCCATGATTCTACGGGATGATCAGATAGTCCCTAACGGGAAATATATCAGACCTCCAGTAGCCACTACTAGCCAGCCTGCAGAACCGGCCGAAGATATTCCTTCTGTCTCCACATCACAAGCACCTTCAACAAACCAACTGCTCCATCAGATACTTGAGAAGCTAGACCGACTTGACCGGAAAGAAAAGCAAAGGGAGCGCCGTAACAAGCGCCAATTTACATACCTCAAGGAGCTGCTTGTTGGTAACCACCCAACTGAAGAAGAAACAGACACTCCGGACTCCACTTTATTTACCAGCACAGGGAGCCATGACGGTTCCGATTGTGGAGATTCTGCTACCAGCCTCCCTCTGTTCCTGACTGATGGCACCGAGGACGGTGCCAAGCTTTAAGTGTGGGGAGGTCGATCAGTACCTGACTTCCGGAGGTAATTTCTCTTTCTTAGCACCAATAGAATAAGATATTTATTTAATTTTTCTTTTGTTTAGGATAGGATAAAATTGCATAATAATAGGTTAATTGCATGCATGTTCTAATTGGTTGAAAAGTAATCAGTTTCTTTTAAAGATCCTATTTTTGAAAAATTTTACTAATTTAAATCAAAACTTTTGTGTTAAACTTATTTGGAAGTTGTATTTGGAACATAGTTTAAAGCTAGAACACACAACCTGTGAGATTTGAGCTTAATGACATGGTTACATTATTTAACCATAAAAAATTTTATTCTTGTGTGTTTGCTTCTCTATGATTGTAATCTATATTTTGTTCCATCCTATATGTCTGGTGCACGAAATTGTGATCTCTGGTAATGGCTCCAAAAACTTGGTGCTCTAATCTCAATTCATAATTTGTCACAACTTCGATACAACTAACCAGCAAGTGCACTGGGTCGTCCAAGTAATAAACCTTACGTGAGTAAGGGTCGATCCCACGGAGATTGTCGGCTTGAAGCAAGCTATGGTCACCTTGTAAATCTCAGTCAGGTGGATATCAAAAGGTTATGGAGTTTTCGAAATTAAATAAGAAGTAAACATAAAATAAGGATAGAAATACTTATGTAAATCATTGGTGAGAATTTCAGATAAGCGCATAGAGATGCTTTCGTTCCTCTGAACCTCTGCTTTCCTGCTGTTTTCATCCAATCAGTCTTACTCCTGTCTATGGCTGGCTTTATGTAAGGGCATCACCGTTGTCAATGGCTACATCCCATCCTCTTGTGAAAATGGTCCAAATGCTCTGTCACAGCACGGCTAATCATCTGAGGTTCTCGATCATACTGGAATAGGATTTACTATCCTTTTGTGTCTGTCACTACGCCCAGCACTCGCGAGTTTGAAGTACGTCACAGTCATTCAATCCCAGAGTCCTACTCAGAATACCACAGACAAGGTTTAGACTTTCCGCACTCTCATGAATGCCGCCATCAATCTAGCTTATACCACGAAGATTTTGATTAAGAGATCCAAGAGATAATCATTCAATCGAAGATAGAACGGAGGTGGTTATCAGGCACGCGTTCATAGGGAATGATGATGATTGTCACGTTCATCACATTCAGGTTGAAGTGCGAATGAATATCTTAGAAGCGGAATAAGTTGAGTTGAATAGAAAAACAGTAGTACTTTGCATTAATCTTTGAGGAACAGCAGAGCTCCACACCTTAATCTATGGAGTGTAGAAACACTACCGTTGAAAATACATAAGTGAAAGGTCCAGGCATGGCCGAATGGCCAGCCCCCAAAACGTGATCATAGGATCATAAATACAATCCAGGATCCGAAGATGATCCAAAGATGTCTAATACAATAGTAAAAGGTCCTATTTATAATAAACTAGCTACTAGGGTTTACAGAGGTAAGTAATTGATGCATAAATCCACTTCCGGGGCCCACTTGGTGTGTGCTTGGGCTGAGCTTGAATGTTACGCATGCAGAGGCTCTTTCTGGAGTTGAACGCCAGGTTGTGTGCCATTTTGGGCGTTGAACTCCACTTTGCAACTTGTTTCTGGCGCTGGACGCCAGAATTAGGAAGAGAGCTGGCGTTGAATGCCAGTTTGCGTCATCTAAACTTGGGCAAAGTATGGACTATTATATATTGCTGGAAATCCCTGGATGTCTACTTTCCAACGCAATTAGAAGCGCACCATTTTGAGTTCTGTAGCTCCAGAAAATTCATTTTGAGTGCAGGGAGGTCAGAATCCAACAGCATCAGCAGTCCTTCTTCAACCTCTGAATCTGATTTTTGCTCAAGTCCCTCAATTTCAGCCAGAAAATACCTGAAATCACAGAAAAACACACAAACTCATAGTAAAGTCCAGAAATGTAAATTTAACATAAAAACTAATGAAAATATCCCTAAAAGTAACTAGATTCTACTAAAAATATACTAAAAATAATGCCAAAAAGCGTATAAATTATCCGCTCATCAATGACCAATATTTAATGTGTTATATGCATGCATATGATTGAGGCCATTATTTTATTAATTCACTTATCCCAAATAGCCTACCCTTCCATTTACCTTTGTTAGCCACTTTGAGCCTTTTAAATCCCCTTCGTTCTATATTTTACCACATCACTAGCCTTAAGCGGAAAAACAAATTAATTACCCCAAATTGAATTTTTGATTAGCTTAAGATAGAGATTGTGTATTAATTAAGTGTGAGAAAACTATGGGAACATGGGTTAACAAGGGAATGTGTTAGGTTCTTACATTGAGAAATATTGAGAATTTGGGTACCTACTCATGTGAAACTAGAAAAATTATTATAAATCCATGTGCATTGATAAGCTATGTTTATGTTTCTATTTACTATAAAAAAAATTCAAAAATATTCAAATAATTAAGTAATTAAATAAATGAATAAGGGGACAAAATTACCCCAA
>NC_029791.2:50183400-50192797 GCF_000816755.2 Arachis ipaensis | reverse complement strand
GTAATTAAATAAATAAATAAGGGGACAAAATTACCCCAATGCTAAGTTAAGTTTAATGAAAAATCAATGCATATGTAATACAAGTTAAGAGAAAAGTTGATGCATGAGTATGTAATACAAAAGTGGAAAAATTTTGGGTAGCTAGGCATGATTTAAGAAGAATATAGAGTATGTATAGGTAAGAGTTTAGGTTAATCAAGGATTCAATTTATAGCCCACTTAGCCATATATATACCCTCACCTTTACCTTGACCCCATTACAACCTTGAAAAGACCTCATGATGTTTGTATTGGTGCATTAAATATTTGTTGATTGGTTAGGTGAAGAACAAGGTTTAGAAAGCATGATTAGAGAAGAATAGAGTGATTACCCTATACACTAGAGTGACTAGAGTGCATATACACCATCAGTAAGGGTTCAACGCTTAATTCTACGTTCCCTGCTTTCATGAACTGTCTTCCTACAAGTTTACTTATTTTTACTGTATAATCTGAATTACTGAAATTTGATTTATGTTTGAAGAACTTATTTATTTTAACCAATTAGGCAAAGTCATTTTAAGCATATAGTTGCATTCATATACATAGGTTGCATTGCATTGCATGAGTCTTACTTTCCCCTACTTATTTACTTTATCTCCTTAAGCTAAGCATGAAGACATGCTAATGTTTAAGTGTGGGGAGGTTGATAAACCACTATTTTATGGTTTATCTTGTGTTTAATTGAGTGGTTTCATCAAGTCTTCACCCACTTATTCATACTAATTGCATGATTTTATAATTCCTTCCTAGTTTTGTTCTATGGTTGAAAACTTACTTCTTAGAGATCTTTAATTAGTATATTTTAATTCTCCTTTATACCATTCGATGTCGTGATCCGTGTGTTAAGTGTTTCAGGCTTTATAAGGCAGGAATGGCCTAGAGAATGGAGAGGAAGCTTGCAAAAATGGAAGGAACACAAGAAATTAAGGAGATGACCAGCGAGCATCGACGCGTACGCATAGCTCACGTGTGCGCGCGACATGGAGAAATTTGCAGCGACGCGTGCGCGTGCCTGACGCGTACGCGCGGATTGGAGTCTACACGAATGACGCGCACGCGTGGACGATGCGTACGCATGACAAGGAAAATCACTGAATGACGCGCACGTGTGACTGACGCGTACGCGTGACCTGCGCGATCTGCAAAATTAACAGAAAATGCTGGGGACGATTTCGGGCCGCGTTTTGACCCAGTTTTCGGCCCAAAAATACAGAATAAAGCCAGGGAACATGCAGAGACTCGATATACGGATATACACATTGACATATTCTCATTAGGATAGTTTTTTAGGTTTTTAGATCTGAATTTAGAGAGGATTACTTTCCCTCAAGGTTCTCTTTTACATTCATAGTTTATTAATTTTTCTTTTGAATATTGAAGAGTCATTACCTCCGTTGAAGACACTATTCTAGTTTGTTTCGTTACTTACTCTTTTATTTATTCCATATTCTTAATTCTTGTTTAGAGTAGTAATTGGATTATTTTCATGGATTGTTAATGCAAAGGATTATTTTTACTTTTAATTAATTTTAAATCCCCATCTTATTTAATTTATCATGTCTTCTTCTTATATTTTTATGAGTGTTTTATTCATGTCAATGGAGTAAACTCCATACTTGACATGGGGTTGATTAAAAGGAGACACTTGAGTTGGAAGGCTTAAGTGCTGATTAAACTGGAAGTTGTTGGCTAGTTCTGTATTTACTAACGCTAGACCTTCCCAAGGAAGAGGACTAGGATTTGCGAATAAGAGTTAGCTCAATCACTTGACTTTCCTTTATTTAGTAAGGGTTAACTAAGTGAAAACAACAACCCTTTTAATACTACACTTAAGAGATTCCAACAAGGATAGAACTTCCAATTAATCATTCCCCCAGTCAAGGCTTGTTATCTAGAATATTAATAATCATTCTTAGTTTTTATTGCTTTAATTTACAATTATTTAATTGCTCATTATCCAAACTCAAACTCTCTTGAAAACTCCTGATTAATAAATTAGCATTCTTTCTTGCAACTTGTTGGGAGACGACCTGGGACTCATACTCCCAGTATTTTTATTCTAATTTTTGTGACACCGTTCTCAATTTGTGAGGCGGATTTTAGCTGGTTAAGAGCTATACTTGCAACGCTGTTCTTATATTACAATCTCTTAATTGGCCTAACTTCTGCCACGCACCAAAACTGATCACCATTCATTGCAAGCCAATGTTACATTATAAGTTCTATTTTCCAAAAACACACACACAAAGGTATTGTTGACACTCTTTTTAAGTATGTCATCATGGCTCATGACTATTAACTTTGATATGCAGTTCTAATATTTCTTGGTGGTTAGGATCCACAGAGAGTGCAGCACGACAAACTCTGGGTGCACTCAACACATCTCCTTTGGTTAGTAATCGAAACTAATAGTCTAGTAACTCACACTAATTTATCAAAAATCATTAAACAAATTCTAGTTTATTACAGCACATGTTTAAGTATAGCACATATTTTTATTCTACATAGCATACAAATTCACATATATAACACACAAATATTAAGCATAGAAAAATAATATAAAAGACATTTGTACCTTTTCAATTTCACTCAATAAAAAAGATATATTCAATTTATAAAGACAACAGCGACAGCAACGTTAAAAGGAGGAGGAGGAGGATGAAAAAAAGCGACAATGGTGACAGCGACAGCATCAAAGACAATGGTGACAGCAACAACGACGGTGATAGTGGTCCGATAATGATAACATTAAAAGAGGAGGAAGAGGAGAAGGAGGAGATAAAAGAGGAGGAGTGTGATTGAAGTTTAAATTTTAACAACTTGGTTAATTTGGTTTAACATTTAAACATCTAATATTTTTATAAATATAATAAAGTAGATTAAGTATATGATCTATACGTGGCACGGAACATACATTAAGAGTCTAATAATATAACTAAATGATACTTAGTTAATATTTTTGTTTGTGTCACTACAATATAAATCATTTTTATTAAAATTTTAATTTTTTGAGTTGTATAACAGTAATAAAGTATAACAATATTTGTTTAAAATATACAAATATAATAATTTTTACATTTAAGTAAAATTTGTTAATATGGACTAGAAAAATTATAAGACTATTGGGTCTTTGAAAAATAAATGATCGAATAATTTTATACACTTTACAATAAATTTTGAGTAAAGTATCATTTTTATCCCCAACGTTTGGGGTAAGTTCTATTTGTGTCCCTAACGTTTAAATCGTCTTATTTGTATCCTTAACGTTTATAAAAGTGATTCAATGTTATCCTACTATCAATTATACTAACAAATCAGATTATATTTTTCAATTATTCTCACTTGGATGTATTCATTTTCAATTGGAAAAACTACCATTTGTACCCATGAATTTTGTGAACACTGACAAAAATACCCATCAAACAAGAAAACTAAAGTTGTACTCATAAAAGATGGATTCCATGTGACAATAGTGTCCAAATCGTAATTTTTCGTTGACTTTTTAATAAAATTCCCAAATTACCCCTTCTATCTTCTTCCCCAAATTCCAAATTCTACAACCCTCATTCTTCGAATTTTCATCATACCAGTTGCAAACCCTCTCTCCCTTCACATCCTTTCTCTTCCCTTGCCGCTGAAGAACCCCAAAGCCTAGGAATCCCAGAGCATGTTGAGCACTCATTTGACGGTGCCAAACTAAAAGAAGTACTAAAATGACCCCAACTGCGAGAAACAAACGGAGGTGTCATAGACAACACCCACCTACTATTCTTACTCCCCTTATTACTACTACTACCTTCACCAACTTCACTCTGCAAAACGACGTCGTAGCTTGTCGAACGCTTCATCCCACCACTACCACCACTACACTTATGATTGGCTTCCAGAATCTGCTTCCTCAATTCCTCAGGCAATCGCAAAGTGAACCACTCCAAGCTCTTCCCCGGTTCCACAAGAGAGTGACCCGTAGAGTGGGAACTCACCAACAACCCAAAAGCTCTCACCTTTGAGGTCCCATGACACTCCCCAAAAACCCCATCATCTCCCTCACCAACCCCACCTTCGTTCCCATCACAAGAAACCTCACCCATTCTCTCAGACATTTCATCGAACATATGGTTGGCACTTCCCTCTAACTCCTGAATCTCCACCTTGAACTCCATGTTTTCCGACTTCATCTTGGCCCTGCAGACAGGACAAGTCACGTGCGAGGCGAGCCACGCGTCGATGCACTCGGGGTGAAACACGTGACTGCACTTTGGCAAAAGTCTGAGCTTGTCCATGTCCTTGAACTCGCTCAAGCACACAGTGCACTGAAGCGACGCACTGTGACCCGTTTTGAGGTGCTTCACGGTGGAATAAACCATAATATTTGAAGAATAACCTCAGATAATTAATAATCCACAATTTTTAATCTTTTTAATTTTTTGGTGGTTGGCAGCAGGAGAGGAAGACGAAGGATGAGGGTTGTGAAATTTGGAATTTGGGGAAGAAGATAGAAGGGGTAATTTGGGAATTTTATTAAAAAGTCAACGAAAAATCACGATTTCGACACTATTGTCACATGGAACCCATCTTTTATGGGTACAACGTTAGTTTTCTTGTTTGATGGGTACTTTTGTCAGCGTTCGCAAAATTTATGGGTACAAATGGTAGTTTTTCCTTTTCAATTAGGTCTCACTTGGATGTGTTCGATTTTAATATTATACCCACTATTTGTGTTTAGATTCAATTATATCCCTAGAAAAGTGAATTATGTAAATGTTGTAGGAATTAGTTTCAACTTTTGATGAGCTATTTTTCGGAGTGGATCATCGATTCTATCCCAGACATTTGTATTCTAACTTCAAGAAGAGATTTCTAAAACTCAAACTAAAGCGCTCATGATGTGTAATTGACAGTAGGATAACATTAAATCACTTTTACAAACGTTAGAGATACAAATAGGACGATTTAAACGTTAGGGACACAAATAAGATTTACCCCAAACATTGGGGGCAAAAACGATACTTTACTCATATAAATTTTGTTTATCATCTATTTGCCATTTATGATTTATTATCCACTATCAACTATTGTACTATTCTTGGTGATGTTATCCTCTATTAGTATCAGTCGACAATTACTAATAAATTTCTATAATGGATCAACATTTTTTATCCTAGTAAATACAAATAGCATAAGTACAAATAGCGAGTGAACACATGTCATGAACTGGTGATTCTTATTTTATTCCATTTTTTTCTTCTCTTCCGAAATCAAACAATCCATTCATTTCCCCTCAATCATCATCTTCTGTCCCACTCATTTTCCCCTTGTCATCGCTATAGATTCCGCTCACACACAAACTACACAAGCATAACATGTTTGGTTCACCACGTAACCACCATTAGCATCCATGTTCTAATAACAACACAAGAAGTCCAATCCCTTTCTTCAACTACAACTAACAAACTAAAACACCAAAATAACCTTCAGTTACCGATTTATCTCCCAACCAATCTTCCAAGTGTCTTGTTCGCATATGTGATCAACACATAATAATAGGCTTACTCTTCCATATCCACAGTTTCTTTTTTTTTTTATTATTATCTTGAAAATTTGGTTTACTTTTCTTCCGGTTTCTACACATTTCTATTGTACCTGTACCTGATCATGACAATGTGCTTTAGCTTGACCGAAACCAGAAACCGGTGCTACCGGTCAGCCTTCACAGGTTCGGGTCTCCGACCGACCATCACGGACCTCAGGAACGGAACCGTCATGCACTGCTGGGTCCCCAAAACCCGAGCCTCTTCCAAACCGAACCTCCTCTTAATCCACGGGCTCGGAGCCAACGCGCTCTGGCAATGGGGTGACGTCATCCGACACGTAACTCCACACTTCAACGTGTACGTGCTCCTGTTTCGGATTTGGAAGAAGCTGCCTGCATTTTGGTGCCTCAGAGTCCGGAGAGGCTGAGGGAGCTTGTTGGATATACGTTCTTTAGGCCTCCTCCTGTTGCTTGGTTGCCTTCTTGCATCCTCTATGATTTCATTGATGTAAGCCTGTAACACTTTTTTATCCCCTCTTATTTACTTTAACTTACCCTTGTTTTTCTTTCTAAATAGTAAATATATGGATTTAAGTTTGAGGCAATGTGGTGTGCAGGAAGTGTAAATTCACGTCACAAACAATGCAATTGCAAAGTGATGAATTGGATATCATTCCTCCATTTCATCAATTTCGCTAATTTATCATATGGCTAGGATTATTGTGGTTGAGTTGAGTGGTATTTTTTAATTCTAAATCTTAAAATCTTAAATTCGGATGTCATTATTGTATAATTTTTCAACTATTTGGATGTTTCAGATAAGAGTAATGATATAGTTTTTTAATTATTTTTCTAAACATTCCCTTAATTATTAAAAAAGTAATTAATTTTTCTTACTCGTCATCTCTCCTTAATTAGGATATTATGTTAACGTGTTCTACTTTTGCTCATCTCAATTGCATGGCTAGATTTCGTTTTTGTTTCGTGGAAATATTGGTTGGTGTATTTTTGTCACTTCACACTAAATTTTCATGCAAATTGCAAACCACCCTGTCTCCAAGGGCCCAGAACAAAAATAGAAAAGAAAAATATTTTCCTATATGGGTGTTTGATTGGTTGGTTTTGGTTAGTTATCAACTGTAATAAATTAAATAGTTTCTTCTGGGGTTCCCCAAACAAATGGAATTGGGACTCTGTTTTGCTTAGCCTTGCGTGGAACAGTTGGATTAGTCTAGCATAAAACGGTGGAATGCTCATACATTTTGTCTTCATATGTTTTAGGGAGTCAAAATAGGTTTCGTGATTTAGAACGAAACTTAACTCAAGTTAGCCCCTCGTTAGTTCTTTGAGGTTGAGAAAGTAATTTAACTCAAATTTGCAGCACTATTATAAGTTGAATTTGATTTTGATGTACTAGATAAAGAGGTTTTAGATGTTTATCTAATTATTTATCGCTACATAAGCAAAATTAACTATTGTTCACCATTACCGCATGAATAATAATTCAAAGAACTGATGTAATTAGAATTGTGTAAAATAGTTTTATACCATCAATATGTCAAAATTAAACTCTCACTTACTAAAACTTAGGTGATCATTAACTAGGTATAGGATAAAAGGAAAAGAAGAATTGTAAAATATGATGGCAAATAATAGAATTGGATGATGTTTCAGCTGCTATTTTGACCAACAAGACCTAAAGACTTGAGTCTTGTGTTCAATTCATCTATATGACTAGGAAGGATTGGAGTATTCTTAAATGGGTGAATTTTTGTTAGGCAATGTGCAGGGACTATGTAGAAGAACGGAGAGAACTAATCCGAGCCATTGCAAAGGACAGAAAACTTTGTGACATCCCCAGGATTTCTCAGGTTCATCTCTACTTCCCTTTTAGTACCATAATATCTTTGGCTCTTGTTTATCATTTCTTCTTTTCAATGATTATTGAGTTTCCTATACTAAAAGCTAAAGCAGAAGGCTTAATTTTATCTTCTACTGCAGCCTACGTTAATTATCTGGGGAGAGCATGATCAAGTGTTCCCTTTGGAGCTTGGTTACCGATTGAAAAGGTTAATATTTGATGAACTCTCTTATTCTACCTATTCAGTTTTAACTGAAATTCTTATACAGATACAAGTTTATCATGTCATATTTAGACAAAAGAATATTGATATGATGTATAAATAAATAAGCTAAATATCCTTAGTGCAGTGGGATGACATTTTTATTGTGATCATGCCAAAGATGAAACGCTGATTTTGGGAGAAACCTTAAATGCATCTAGTCAAACTTGGTGCTTGATGCACTAAGGCAATACAATAGTGTAGATATAATATAAAGATTAAGCACTAAATCGGTCTCCAAGAAATTTTGAATTAGATATTTTAGTCCCTAACAAATTTTTATCCTCTAGAAGTCTTCGAGACTTACTCTCGTTAGACAGATTGGTCCATTTGATACTTTTAATCAAACTTTTAATATACATGTTGCCCAAATAAGTCCCTATTTTTATTATAAAACCATTAGGTTCCAAAATATTACTATTAGACAAATTAGTCTCCTTTCAAAGCTGACAGAAGGATAAATCTGTCCAACGAGAGTAATTCTCGAGGATTTCTAGAGAATAAAAATTTTTTGGAAATCAAAGTGTCCAGTTTTGAATTCTTTAAGGACCAATTTAGGTGTTTATTTAAGAGTTATTAGAGCATTGTCCATTGAACTTATTCTTATTTAAGAGTTTCACCACTTTTAAATATAATACTCATTGGCATTGCATTTGGTAACACAGGCATTTGGGTGAGAATGCACAAATGGTACTAATTAGGAATGCAGGGCATGCCTTAAATGTGGAGAAGACCAGTGAATTCCTCAAGATATTGATATCCTTTCTAGTGGATTTTCAGCTACCTCCAGAGAGCCCATTCATCATCAACTGTGAAACCAACAACGGAGTGTGAGTAACCAAACAGAGCACATGGAGAAAGGAAATCTTCACATAATAACAGAAGAAGGAAAAAGCAGGTTTCCCTGAATATTGGGTGACTCTGTTGAGGCACATTCTTTTTAAAATTTGGCTGGTTCTAAAGCTGAGGTGAGGCCTGTTGGCTATTGCTATTGGAAACAGTTAAATGAAAAGGAGTTCAGTGGCTTGTTAGATTGGTAGATTTCGAGTCATTCTTAGGTACTCTCGTAGTAAATAAAAAGATTTGTTCTCCAATTAATTTATGCCACATATATTAAAATGACTTTATTATAAATAACTATTAATGATTTTCCATTCAACTAATAGATTAGTGCAATAATTATAATTTGCAGTAAGAACACTTAAGAATTTTTCGTAATTTTCGGTCTCTCTCTGTGTTGGATTAATCACTTACCACTGTGTCACTAACATTGCTTACCACTAGACTAAAACCTATACTTATTAACAAGGATGTAACTTTGTTTCACTTTAGTGTTTCAAAATCGCATCTAGGATATAAAAAGTTGCATTCTTTAAGGATGCTATAAGCTCGAATTTTAAACATCAAATTCTAAGGGTGGCACAGATGATTAAGTTATAACCACCACTATGTTTGAATTGAACTATATTGAAGATATTGTGGTCAACAGTGTGAAAATAGAGTTCAATAAAAATGTACGAAAACTTATCGAATGTATTGAGATTGGATTATATTTTTAAGTGTTAAATAATTTTATTTCTTTAATTCTAGTATTAGAATATATTATGATCAATTAGTATTTATTAGAATTATTTAGCATATTTAAATATTTATTATAGGTTATTACGTCTTTATTTTTTCGATTCGCTTAGTACTTATA
>NC_029791.2:50176317-50183392 GCF_000816755.2 Arachis ipaensis | reverse complement strand
ATAAATATCTTCCTATATTGTATCATTATACACAACTTGAATATACACAAATCTTTTTTCTAATGCTCTCTCTTAACTTTCTTACATCTAGCATGAGTGGTCTAACAATAAATCATTATTAGCAAGTAATCCTAGTTTTAATACATATAAATGTAAATAAAAAAAATAGATGGCTAAAACTAGAAACTGATGTGTCAAAAATTTGGCACAAATGGTCTATGTTAAAAAGAATTCAGCAGTTAAAGTCGAAGATTATATATGCATGAAGCATACCATAATTAGAGAAAATAAGAATGAGTTTGGTTTGATGGTCAATTTATCTTATGTTTGATATCTATGTTTGCTTAAAGTTCAAGACTACTTGAAGTGCAAGTCTTCTTGAAGTATAAGGTCCAAGACTATTTAAGGTGCAAGTTTACTTTAAGTCCAAGATTATACTAGTTAGTTTAAGATTTTTTTTCTCTATGAATAGGATTAGTTTCAATAAACTAGAGAGCTTTCATTCATTCACACTCGCTCACTCTAAAAATTTCTAGTCGTATCTACTCGAATTGAGATCATTAGACAAGTTTGGTCGATACTTCTTGTGAAGGTCGAAAAAACAAAATATAGATAAAACAGAAACAAAACATAAAATAAATCACATTGATCAGATAGAATAATTTATCAATATACACATAAATTACATTAGGTGAGAGCAATTTAATGGTTTTAAATCAACCATAAATCGTATCAAGGGATGACGACTTAAGATGAGAACCAGAATTAACCTTGGCTAAGGCGATTTAATTTAAGCACATCCCTTAAAATTAAAAATAGTTCATAAATCATAGCAAGCACTACAATTTATAGCCAATTTCCCATGCACATGCAATGACTCAGGACGTCAGCATGCAATGATGTCAAGGCATGTCTTGATGGGAGTGGGACGCGTGGATGTTGACCAGTAGATTGGGGGAGTTGGTTTTCCCGTTTCCCATTCCGCGCACAAAATTAATTAGGAATAATGAAGTTGTTAATTAAGTTGTTAGTGGGCTATTTTCATGGTTGTGTAGGAGCTCCATGATGAACGAATAATTTATACGCTTTTTGGTATTGTTTTTACATAGTTTTTAGTATATTTTTATTAGTTTTTAAATAAAAATTATATTTTTGGATTTTACTTTGAGTTTGTGTGTTTTTCTGTGATTTCAGGTATTTTCTGGCTGAAATTGAGGGACTTGAGCAAAAATCATATTCAAAGGTTGAAGAAGGACTGCAGATGCTGTTGGATTCTGACCTCCCTGTACTCAAAGTGGATTTTCTGGAGTTACAGAACTCCAAATGGCGCGCTCTCAATTGCGTTGGAAAGTAGACATCCAGTGCTTTCCAGCAATATATAATAGTCCATACTTTGCCCGAGTTTAGACGACGCAAACTGGCGTTCAACGCCAGTTCCATGCTGCATTCTGGAGTTAAACGCCAGAAACAGGTTGCAGAGTGGAGTTAAACGCCAGAAACAGGTTACAAACTGGCGTTTAACTCCAAGAGAAGCCTCTACACGTGTAAAGCTCAATGCTCAGCCCAAGTACACACCAAGTGGGCCCCGGAAGTGGATTTCTGCATCAATTACTCATTTCTGTAAACCCTAGTAACTAGTTTAGTATAAATAGGACTTTTTACTATTGTATTTAGATCATCTTCGGATCATTTTAAGTCTTGGTTACTCCGGTTCCCCTCTGGGGCCGAGACCAATGAACTCCATTATCACTTATGTATTTTCAACGGTAGAGTTTCTACACACCATAGATTAAGGTGTGGAGCTCTGCTGTTCCTCATGAATTAATACAAAGTACTATCGTTTTTTTATTCAATTCAAGCTTATTCTGATTCTAAGATATTCATTCGCACTTCAATATGAATGTGATGATCGTGACAGTCATCATCATTCCCAACCTATGAACGCGTGCCTGACAACCACTTCCGTTCTACCTTAGATTGAATGAGTATCTTTGGGATTCCTTAATCAGAATCTTCGTGGTATAAGTTAGAATCCATGGACGGCCATTCTTGAGATCTGGAAAGTCTAAACCTTGTCTGTGGTATTCCGAGTAGGATCTGGAAAGGGATGGCTGCGACGAGCTGATGAAGACAATAGGAAAGCAGAAGTTCAGGAGGAACGAACGCATCTCTATACGCTTATCTGAAATTCTCACCAATGAATTACATAAGTATCACTATCTTTATTTTATATTTTATTTATCTTTTAATTACTAAATCTCCATAATCAATTGAATCCGCCTGACTGAAATTTACAAGGTGACCATAGCTTGCTTCAAGCCGACAATCTCCGTGGGATCGACCCTTACTCACGTAAGGTTTATTACTTGGACGACTCAGTGCACTTGCTGGTTAGTTGTGCGAAGTTGTGACAAAGAACTAAGATCATGAACGTGCGTATTGAGTTTTTAGCGCCGTTACCAAGGAATGGAACCGACACAATTTCTGCGCACCAAGTTTTTGGCGCCGTTTCCGGGGATTGTTCGATTTTGGACAACTGACGGTTCATCTTATTGCTCAGATTAGGTAATTTTATTTTATTTTTAAACTTTTTATTTCTTAATTTCGAAAAATACAAAAAAAAAATTCTTCTTTCTCGTTCTTCCCAAAATAATTTTCGAAAATAAAATACAAAAAATTTTTTTAATAAAATCATAAAACCAAAAATAATTTTGTGTTTCTTGTTTGAGTCTTGTGTCAATTTTTAAGTTTGGTGTCAATTGCATGTTTTTATAATTTTCTTGCATTTTTTCGAAAACTCATGCATGTGTTCTTCATGATCTTCAAGTTGTTCTTGGTAAGTCTTCTTGTTTGATCTTTAAAATTTCTTGTTTTGTGTGTTTTCTTATTTTTCATATGCATTCTTGAATTCTTAGTGTCTAAATATTAAAAATTTCTAAGTTTGGTGTCTTGCATGTTTTCTTTTATTAAAAATTTTTCAAAAATACATACTTGATGTTCATCATGATCTTCAAAGTGTTCTTAGTGTTCATCTTTGCATTCAAAGTGTTCTTGCATGTTTCCTTTGTTTTGATCCAAAATTTTTATGTCTTGAGTCTTTTTGATGTTTTTCTCTCTCATCATTAAAAATTCAAAAATAAAAAATATCTTTCCCTTTTTCTTCTCATCAAATTCAAAAATTTGAGTTGACTTTTTTCAAAAAAATTTTAAAATCTAGTTGTTTCTTATGAGTCAAATTAAATTTTCAATTTAAAAATTCTATCTTTTTCAAATCGTTTTCAAAAATCAAATCTTTTTCAATTTTTCCTTCATATTTTCGGAAAATTTATGATTGATTTTCAAAATCTTTTTCTTATTTTGTTTCATAATTTCAAAATCTTTTTCCTATTCTTACTTCATTTTTTCGAAAATCTCACTAACATTTAATTTTTAGATTAAAAAATTTCAAGTTGTTACTTGCCTATTAAGAAAGGTTCAATCTTTAAATTTTAAAATCATATCTTTTTGTTTCTTGTTAGTCAAGTAATCAAATTTAATTTTCAAAATCATATCTTTTTAATTTCTTCCTCAAATCATATCTTTTCAATCATATCTTTTTTTTAATAAATTGCAATCATATCTTCGCAATCAAATCTTTTTCAAAATAATTTCAATCATTTCAATCATATCTTTTTCAAAAATCAAATTTCAAAATCCTTTCTAACTTCTTATCTTTTCAAAAATTGATTTTCAAATCTTTTTCTTTGTCACAACTCCGCACAACTAACCAGCAAGTGTACTGGGTCGTCCAAGTAATAAACCTTACGTGAGTAAGGGTCGATCCCATGGAGACTGTCGGCTTGAAACAAGCTATGGTCATCTTGTAAATCTCAGTCAGGCGGATTCAAATGGTTATGGAGAATTGATAATTAAAATATGAATAAAATATAAAATAGGATAGAGATACTTATGTAATTCATTGGTAGGAAGTTCAGATAAGCGTATGAAGATGCTTTGTTCCTTCTGAACCTTTGCTTTCCTATTGCCTTTTTCCAATCAATCATACTCCTTTCCATGGCAAGCATTATGTTGGGCATCACCGTTGTCAATGGCTACTTCCCGTCCTCTCAGTGAAAATGTTCCAAATGCGCTGTCACCGCATGACTAATCATCTGTCGGTTCTCGATCATGTTGGAATAGGATCCATTGATCCTTTTGCGTTTGTCACTGCGCCCAACACTCGCGAGTTTGAAGCTCGTCACAGTCATCCCTTCCCAGATCCTACTTGGAATACCACAGACAAGGTTTAGACTTTCCGGATCTCAAAAATGGCCGCCAATAATTCTAGCCTATACCACGAAGGTTCTAATCTTAGATTAGAAACCCAAGAGATACACATTCAAGCTTGATTTCATGTAGAACGGAAGTGGTTGTCAGGCACGCGTTCATAGGTGAGAATGGTGATGAGTGTCACATAATCATTACATTCATCATGTTCTTGAGTGCGAATGAATATCTTGGAGAAGAAATAGACTTGAGTTGAATAGAAAAACAATAGTACTTTGCATTAATTCATGAAGAACAGCAGAGCTCCACACCTTAATCTATGGTGTGTAGAAACTCCACCGTTGAAAATACATAAGAACAAAAGGTCCAGGCATGGCCAAATGGCCAGCCCCCAAACGTGATCAAGAGATCAAAAGTATGATCAAGTGTGTAAAAGTCTATATATCTCAAAATACAATAGCAAAAGGTCCTATTTATAGAAATCTAGTATCCTAGGGTTTACAGAAATGAGTAAATGATGCAGAATCCACTTCCGGGCCCACTTGGTGTGTGCTTGGGCTGAGTATTGAAGCTTTCACATGTAGAGACTTTTCTTGGAGTTAAACGCCAGTTTTTGTGCCAGTTTGGGCGTTTAACTCTAGCTTTTATGCCAGTTCTGGTGTTTTGATGCCAGAATTTCTATGCTGATTTAGAATACCAATTTGGGCCATCAAATCTCGGGCAAAGTATGGACTATTATATATTTCTGGAAAGCTCAGGATGTCTACTTTCCAACGCAATTGAGAGCGCGCCAATTGGGCTTCTGTAGCTCCAGAAAATCCACTTCGAGTGCAGGGAGGTCAGAATCCAACAACATCTGCAGTCCTTTTAAAGCCTCTGAATCAGATTTTTGCTCAGGTCTCTCAATTTCAGCCAGAAAATACCTGAAATCACAGAAAAACACATAAACTCATAGTAAAGTCCAGAAATATAATTTTTATTTAAAAACTAATAAAAACATAATAAAAACATAATAAAAACTAACTAAAATATACTAAAAACATACTAAAAACAATGCCAAAAAGCGTATAAGTTATCAGCTCATCACAACACCAAACTTAAATTGTTGCTTGTCCCCAAGCAACTGAAAATCAAATAGGATAAAAAGAATAGAATATACAATGAATTCCAAAAACATCTATGAAGATCAGTCTTAATTAGATGAGCGGGGCTATTAGCTTTTTGCTTCTGAACAGTTCTGGCATCTCACTTTATCCTTTGAAGTTCAGAATGATTGGCATCTATAGGAGCTCAAAATTCAGATAGTGTTATTGATTCTCCTAGTTCGGTATGTTAATTCTTGAACACAGTTACTTTATGAGTCTTGGCCGTGACCCTAAGCATTTTGTTTTCCAGTATTACCACTGGATATATAAATGCCACAGACACATAACTGGGTGAATCTTTTCAGATTGTGACTCAGCTTTGCTAGAGTCCCCAATTAGAGGTGTCCAGAGCTCTTAAGCACACTCTTTTTGCTTTGGACCACGACTTTAACCGCTCAGTCTCAAGTTTTCACTTGACACCTTCACGCCACAAGCACATGGTTAGGGACAGCTTGGTTTAGCCGCTTAGGCCAGGATTTTATTCCTGAGGGCCCTCCTATCCACTGATGCTCAAAGCCTTGGATCCTTTTTATTTTACCCTTGCCTTTTGGTTTAAAGGGTTGTTGGCTTTTTCTGCTTGCTTTTTCTTTTTCTTTTTTTCTCTTATTTTTCGCATTTTTTTTCGCATATATATTTTTTTCTGCAAGCTTTTCACTGCTTTTTCTTGCTTCAAGAATCAATTTTATGATTTTTCAGATTATCAAATAATATTTTTCCTTTTCCATCATTCTTTGAAGAGCCAATAATTTTAACATTCATGAGCAAAAAATTCAAAAAATATGCACTGTTCAAGCATTCATTCAGAAGAACAAAAAGTATTGCCACCACATCAAAATAATTAAACTATTTTAAAATTCGAAATTCATGTACTTCTTTTTCTTTTTCAATTAGAAATATTTTTCATTTAAGAAAGGTGATGGATTCATATTCATAGCTTTAAGGCATAAATGATCATGTAATAAAGACACAAACATAGATAAACATAAAGCATAAAAATTCGAAAAACAGAAAATAAAGAATAAGAAAATTAAAGAACGGGTCCACCTTAGTGATGGCGACTAGTTCTTCCTCTTGAAGATCTTATGGAGTGCTTGAGCTCCTCAATGTCTCTTCCTTGCCTTTGTTGCTCCTCTCTCATGATTCTTTGATCTTCTTTAATTTCATGAAGGAGGATGGAATGCTCTTGGTGCTCCACCCTTAGTTGTCCCATGTTGGAACTTAATTCTCCTAGGGACGTGTTAATTTGCTCCCAATAGTTTTGTGGAGGAAAATGCATCCCTTGAGGTATCTCAAGAATTTCATGATGAGGAATTTCCTCATGCTCTTGTTGAGGTTCATGAGTGGGATCTCTTGTTTGCTCCATCCTTTTCTTAGTGATGGGCTTGTCCTCATCAATGAGGATGTCTTCCTCTATGTCAATTCCAGCTGAATTACAGAGATGACAAATGAGATGAGGGAAGGCTAACCTTGCCAAAGTAGAAGACTTGTCCGCTACCTTGTAGAGTTCTAGGGATATAACCTCATGAACTTCTACTTCCTCTCCAATCATGATGCTATGGATCATGATAGCCCGGTCTATAGTAACTTCAGACCGGTTGCTAGTGGAAATGATTGAGTGTTGGATGAACTCCAACCATCCCCTAGCCACGGGCTTGAGGTCATGC
>NC_029791.2:50170919-50176290 GCF_000816755.2 Arachis ipaensis | reverse complement strand
TATAATCAATTCACAAATAATAACAGATAAAACAATTATAAACAACCACACATAAATATATCACAAGTAGCTAGCAACATTCGGTGATCCAGCCTTTATTAGAATATAGACTGTTAGTTAGAACACCCCTAGATATAGCTAGATAATAACTATATACATATACATACATACAACATCCCAGGTCCTGACCTGTTCAAGAGGTCCCTAAGCTGGCACCTAGGCTAGCCTAGACTCTATACTCACCTAGTCCCTCTAAACTACTAAACTGAGGGAAAGTACGTTCTAAGTCTTCACAACTCAAGTCAGGTGGAACGTCATCAAAAGATAGAACATCATCTGCTACTTCCCTGCACGATCAGACTTTTCCACAGGACGTCTCTCTGGTACCTCATGAAGTAGCCTCACAACAGGAGTCTCGTATACAGGATTTAAGTTGAAGTTCAAGAACAAACGGGGTGTAGACATTGGCTGGTCTCACAGTATATACATATAAACAGAGAACAATATTCACCCTAGACTCAGAAGACTACCTAGAGAGGAATCCTCTTTACAGAACAGTCATCAGCAAACTACGGAAGGGTACTCATGCTTCCATCTGAAGGGGAAAGGGAGAGAGAAGGGGTAAGAACTGGGGAGTTCTTAGTAGGGCCGGGGTTATTAGTTAAGTTCATTAATTTGTGTTGCTTAGCAGATATATAGCAGAATACTGAGAAATAATGAACAGAAGATACAGATAAATAGAGAAAATAGAGAAAACAGAAAGCAAAACACAAACAAAAGAATACAAGAAAATAAAACACAGACAGAGTGAATAGAATACAAATAAAGAAAGCATACATTCATTCAACAATCATAACAGAGAAAATGCACAACCAAGTATGATGCATGTCTGTCCTATGCAGGCCATGAGCTCACGTGTCGGTTTACACCCTGCAGCCCAACATTATCCAGGAACTAGTCCTAGATATGGCTTATTCTCTGTAGGTGAACTTCGGCCTACAGAAATAGCACTCCCGTAAGTGAACTTCGGCTTACAGGAATAGTCTAAACACAACACAACAAATTTCTGTAGGTGAACTTCAGCCTACAGAAATAACACATCTGTAAGTGAACTTCGGCTTATAGAAAAAGTCTAATTACAGCACAATAACTTTCTGTAGGTGAACTTCGGCCTACAGAAATGACACCTCTGTAAGTGAACTTCGGCTTACAGGAATCACAACTCTCTGTAGGTGAACTTCAGCCTACAGGAGAAACACCCTGAGATACACAATTGATATTCACTGTAGGTGAACTTCGGCCTACAGGAATAACAACTCACTGTAGGTGAACTTGGGCCTACAGGACCTCTAGGGCCAACAGAAAAGCAGCAGATGAATATACAAATATCTATGGAGTTGCCTTAACGCAACAAATGACCTTTCAACAGGCCCTCTGCTTGTTCTCTATTCTCTTTATCATATTACTCTTTTCACTTTGTCTTTTTACTCTGCTCTGATTACTCTGTTCTCTGTATCTCTTTACTTTTTTCTGATTACTCTTTCCTCTGTATCTATATTACTCTTTTTCTCTTTATCTCTTTACTTTACTCTGGTTGCCCTGTTCTCTGTGTTTCTCTACTCTGCTCTGATTTCTCTGTTTAACGTATGTATTTAAAGCTTAGGTAAATTTCGGTATGAATAGTTAGTCTGTCCCAAGTATAGGATCATTAAGTCTATACTGAAATAGTTTAACTTTTCATATAATACCTAACCCTAGTCGCAACTCAAGGACTAACTATGTTGCCCTAGTTCGTTCACTAATTTCTGTCTGTTTTTCTGTCATTAAAACCCCATCTTTTCTACATGATTTTAACACAAATTGAACCTCAATTTAAGCTCTAGGGTTCGTTTTTTTCTCTGTTTTTACCCGTTTTTCAGTCTTTTCAGCAACCGATTTTTACCAAAATTCAAAATAAATTCCCAGCCACTAAAACCCCATCTTTTCTACATGATTTTAACACAAATTGAACTCCAATTTAGGGCCTAGGGTTTTGTTTTCCAGCTGCTCCAAGAACATGAACTTTAAAGCTTGAATTTCATCAAATTTCATCAAAATTTCACCAAATTTTCACCAAGAATCAATCATATAAACAATCAATTTCAAGTACAACCAAACCATATCATAATTACACAATTCAAACAAAATCAATCAAGATTAAATTCGTCAAACCCTACCTTGATTTGCTGCTCCAAATTCGGTTACTCTTTGAAGTGTTCTTAAAGCACTTTTTCCTCCTAAAACACATCAAGAACAACTTTAAATCCACAAACTCTCAACTGACCAAATCTCCCTCAGCACGTTAGGAAGAGATATCTCACCTTAGACTTGCTGGAAATTAACGTTTCTTGGTCCTCAAGTCAAGTTAAGCATGATTCCTAAGGAAGAACATCAAGAAAACACATGTTTTGCATGGTTTTCCTTGAAAACCGAATTGAAGAGGGAGAGAGACAGCCATCTAACCTTATTTCCAGCCTTGATAAGTCACATGGTTATGTAGAGGAAGAAGAGAGGATCATTTTGGTGAAATCAGAGTTTTGATTTGAGTTTTAGTTCAGAAGAAATCAAGCTTTGAAGATTAAGTGTTCATGAAAGTTTCTCTCTTTTCTCTCTTGTTATTTTCGGCCAAAATGATGAAATGAGACAGCCTTGGAGGTTTTGGGGGTGTAGGGTGAGTTGTGATTGGTTGGCTTGGAGGTGGGTTAAAATAATATTAAAATATCTCAGGTGTATAACTACTAAAATTAGATGTATCGGAACACTTGTAAAAATATCTCTAAAAATTATTTTCTGAGCTACTAGCATAAATGACACTAGTAACATATTTATTATGAGAATAAAACATGTATGATGAGGCCTTAGCATTGCTAAAGTTATCAGAGAGTGCTGGTGCTAAGCTGCACCAGTAAACCGTAAATCCGGTTAAACCGATTTTCCTGTTTTTAACTAAAACAGACCAGGTAACCTTATAATATCATTCAAGAATTTTCTAATACTAATATAATGATAATATTATACTATTATCTCTCTCCTCTCATGAATCAATTCCGGTTCATCAAACAGAGACTATTTACGAAAATCAGAATCAAAACTGCCAACCGATATAGTTCAAAAACTAGGTTCTTCGTGACCGCGTTATCGAGCTTGCCTCAGAAAAGGTTCTAGTTTAAGGATGACATAATGACAATGAGTATCGAGATACTTGTTGATATAGAAGAGGTGTTCTCTTTACTGATCTTCCGGAGAAATCCGTGCCTTTAGAAAAGATCTCGCATACTCGAAAATCAGGGTTGTTACATGATGCACCCTTGAGATGAATCTCTCCATCTCCCATGACTCGGAGGTAGAAGCTTTTGCCTTCCCTTTCCTCTTTCTAGAGGTTTCTCCAGCCTTTGGTGCCATAAATGGTTATGGAAAAATAAAAAGCAACGCTTTTACCACACCAAACTTAGAAGGTTTGCTCGTCCTCGAGCAAAAGAAGAATGAAGAGAGTAGAGGAAGAAAAAATAGAGGAGATGGAGGGGGGTTAGTGTTTCGGCCATGTATGGGTGGGTTTGGGAGGGAAAGTGGTTTGAATTTGAATGGTGAGGTAGGTGGGGTTAATGATGGATGGATGTGGATTGGTGAAGGGTTTATGGAGAAGAGGATAAGATTTGATAGGTGATGGGTTTTTAGGAAAGAGGTATTGAGTTGATTGGTGAAGTAGAGAGAGAGTGAGTTGAGGGTGGTGGGGATCCTGTAGGGTCCACAGATCCTGAGGTGTCAAGGATTTCTCATCCCTGTACCAATTAGGCATGCAAAACGCCCTCTGCTGCCCATCTTGGCGTTAAACGCCAGGTTGCTGCCCATCCTGGCGTTAAACGCCAGGTTGCTGCCCATTTCTGGCGTTTAACGCCAGCTTCTTGCCCTTTTCTGGCGTTAAACGCCAGTCTGGTGCCCTTACTGGCGTTTAAACGCCAGTAGGCTTCTCCTCCAGGGTGTGCTGTTTTTCATTCTGTTTTTCAGTTTGTTTTCGCTTTTTCAATTATTTTTGTGACTTCACATGATCATCAACCTACAGAAAATATAAAATAACAATGGAAAATAGAAATTTAACATAGATAAGTAAAATTGGATTGCCTCCCAACAAGCGCTTCTTTAATGTCAGTAGCTTGACAGTGGGCTCTTATGGAGCCTCACAGATACTCAGAGCATGATGATGGCCTCTCAACACCAAACTTAGAGTTTGGTTGTGGCCTCCCAACACCAAACTTAGAGTTTGAATTTTCCAGGATCTTGTCTCTTCAGAGGTAATTTCTGCCTAGTCAAGTCATCCAGTTCTTTGGTGAGCAAGGGGGGTTCATCCTCCCAAGTCTCATTACCAAATAGCTTGGCATTTAGCTTCAGGATTGCTCCAAGGTACTTAGCAACTTGTTCTTCAGTAACATCTTCATCCTCTGGACTTTGTTTTAGTCATGAAACTTTGAGTGGTTTTAATTAAATCAGAGACTAAAGTTGCTAATTCAGAGTGGTTCTGCTTGGAATTCTCTGTTTGTTGCTGAGAAAATGATGGAAAAAGTTTGCCATTGCTAAACCTATTTCTTCCACCATTATTGTTGTTGAAGCCTTGTTAAGGCCTCTGTTCATCCTTCCATGAGAGGTTTGGATAATTTCTCCATGAAGGATTATAGGTGTTTCCATAGGATTCTCCCATGTAATTCACCTCTTCCATTGCTGGGTTCTCAGGATCATAAGCTTCTTCTTCAGATGAAACTTCTTTGGTACTGCCTGTTGCTGCTTGCATTTCAGACAGACTTTGAGAAATCATATTGACTTGTTGAGTCAATATTTTGTTTTGAGCCAATATGGCATTCAGAGTATCAATCTCAAAAACTCCTTTCTTCTGACTTGTCCCATTATTCACAGGATTCCTTTCAGAGGTGTACATGAATTGGTTATTTGAAACCATTTCAATGAGTTCCTGAGCTTCTGCAGGCATCTTCTTCAGATGAAGAGATCCTCCAGCAGAGCTGTCCAATGACATCTTGGACAGTTCAGATAGACCATCATAGAAAATACCTATGATGCTCCATTCTGAAAGCATGTCAGAAGGACACCTTCTGATCAATTGCTTGTATCTTTCTCAGGCTTCATAGAGGAATTCACCTTCCTTCTGTCTGAAGGTTTGGACTTCCACTCTAAGCTTGCTCAATTTTTGAGGTGGAAAGAATTTTGCCAAGAAGGCATTGACTAGCTTTTCCCAAGAGTTCAGGCTTTCTTTAGGTTGTGAATCCAACCATGTTCTAGCTCTGTCTCTTACAGCAAAGGGAAAAAGCATAAGCTTGTAGACCTC
>NC_029791.2:50142535-50170693 GCF_000816755.2 Arachis ipaensis | reverse complement strand
TTCAACAAGAATGCCTTTGTCTTTGCTCCTTCTCATATGAAAGAGAGAAGAAGAAAATATGGAATCCTCTATGTCACAGTATAGAGATTCCTTGAGGTGTCAGAGGTAAAGAAGAATAGAAGGAGAAAGTAGAAAAGAAAGAATTCGAACTTATCAAGAGGGATAGAGTTCGAATTGTACATTGAGGAGGAGTATTAGTCCATAAATAGAAGGATGTGGGAAGAGGGGAAGAATTTTCGAAAATAAAGTAAAAAGATTTTGAAATAATAAGAGCAATTTTGAAAATTTGGTAATTGATTTTCGAAAACTAAGATTGGGAAAGAAATTAAGTGATTTTTGAAAAAGATTTTGAAATTAGAAATCAAAAAGATATGATTGAAACTTAATTTTGAAAAAGATGTGATTGAAAAGATATGATTGAGAAGATATGATTGAGAATCAAATTAAAAAGAGAAGGTTTTTTAAATTTAAAGTTGATTATTTGACCAACAAGAAATTGAAAGATATGATTCTAGAATTAAAACTTTTGATCCTTTATTAATAGGCAAGTAACAACTTGAAAATTTTGAATTAAATCACTAATGGTAGCAAGGATTTTTGAAAATAGTAATAAATATAAAATTGAAAAGAAATTGGTTTTGAGAAGATATGATTGAAAAGATATGATTTGAAAAAAATTTGATTTTGAAAAATTATGAATATTTGAAAAAGATTTGAATTAAAAACAAAATCTTCCCTCTAGTGTCCTCATGGCATTAAACGCCCAGAATGGCATCCATTCTGGCGTTTAACGCCCAAAATGCTACCTTTTTGGGCGTTTAACGCCCAGCCAGGTACCCTGGCTGGCGTTTAAACGCCAGTTTTCCTTCTTCATTGGGTGTTTTGAACGCCCAGCTTTTTCTGTGTAATTCCTCTGCTGAATATTCTGAATCTTCAATTCTCTGTGTTATTGACTTGAAAAGACACAATTTTAAAAAATTTTTGAATTTTTTAATGATTAGAAACAACAATAAAAAAAAATGCAACTAAGATCAAATAGACAATGCATGCAAGACACCAAACTTAGAAATTTGTATACTAAGGACTATGCATGTAAGAAACAACAAAAGACACAAAATAAGAGAAATTAAAGATCAGAGCACTGGAATCATCAAGAACAACTTGAAGATCAATGCAGAACATATTGCATATATTCAAAAAAATGCAAGAATAAAGACATGCAATTGACACCAAACTTAAAATTAGACACTAGACTCAAACAAGAAACATAAAATATTTTTGATTTAATAAATTTTATAATTTTTTTTGTGATTTTTTGAAAATTATATGGAAAAGAAAATAAAGAGATTCAAATTTTTAATAAGAATTCCAGGAATCATGTAATGTTAGTCTAAAACTCCGGTCCAGGAATTAGACATGGCTTACTAGCCAGCCAAGCTTTCAGTGAAAGCTTCGGTCCAAAATACTAGACATGGCCAATGGCCAGCCAAGCTTTAGCAGATCATTACTCTCAACAGCAAAATTGATAGAAATCAACAAGCTCTTGTGATGATAAGTTGAAACCTCGGTCCAAAAGATTAGACATGGCTTCACAGCCAGCCAGACTTCAACAAATCATTATGAAACTCTAGAATTCATTCTTAAAAACTCTGAAGAACAGAATAGAAAATTTTTTTGTATTTTTGAAAATTTTTTTTCGAAAATAAAAAGTAAAAAGCTTAAACATAAAATAAAATTACCTAATCTAAGCAACAAGAGAACCGTCAGTTGTCCAAACTCGAACAATCCCCAGCAACGGCGCCAAAAACTTGGTGCACAAAATTGTGATCATCAATGGCACCAACAACTTGGTACGCACAATTGTAATCTCAATCTTTGTCACAACTCCGCACAACTAACCAGCAAATGCACTGGGTCGTCCAAGTAATAAACCTTACGTGAGTAAGAGTCGATCCCTCGGAGACTGTCGGCTTGAAGCAAGCTATGGTCATCTTGTAAATCTCAGTCAGGCGGATTCAAATGGTTATGGAGAATTGATAATTAAAATATGAATAAAACATAAAATAGGATAGAGATACTTATATAATTCATTGGTAGGAATTTCAGATAAGCGTATGAAGATGCTTTGTTCCTTCTGAACCTCTGCTTTCCTATTGCCTTTTTCCAATCAATCATACTCCTTTCCATGGCAAGCTTTATGTTGGGCATCACCGTTGTCAACGGCTACTTCTCGTCCTCTCAGTGAAAATGTTCCAAATGCGCTGTCACCGCACGGCTAATCATCTGTCGGTTCTCGATCATGTTGGAATAGGATCCATTGATCCTTTTGAGTCTGTCACTACGCCCAACACTCGCGAGTTTGAAGTTCGTCACAGTCATCCCTTCCCAGATCCTACTCGGAATACCACAGACAAGGTTTAGACTTTCCGGATCTCAAAAATGGCCGCCAATAATTCTAGCCTATACCACAAAGGTTCTAATCTTAGATTAGAAACCCAAGAGATACACATTCAAGCTTGATTGCATGTAGAACGGAAGTGGTTGTCAGGCACGCGTTCATAGGTGAGAATGGTGATGAGTGTCACATAAGCATCACATTCATCATGTTTTTGAGTGCGAATGAATATCTTGGAGAAAAAATAGACTTGAGCTGAATAGAAAAACAATAGTACTTTGCATTAATTCATGAAGAACAGCAGAGCTCCACACCTTAATCTATGGTGTGTAGAAACTCCACCGTTGAAAATACATAAGAACAAAAGGTCCAGGCATGGCCAAATGGCCAGCCCCCAAACATGATCAAGAGATCAAAAGTATGATCAAGTGTGTAAAAGTCTATATATCTCAAAATACAATAGCAAAAGGTCCTATTTATAGAAATCTAGTATCCTAGGGTTTACAGAAATGAGTAAATGATGCAGAATCCACTTCCGGGCCCACTTGGTGTGTGCTTGGGCTGAGTATTGAAGCTTTCACATGTAGAGACTTTTCTTGGAGTTAAACGCCAGTTTTTGTGCCAGTTTGGGCGTTTAACTCCAGCTTTTATGCCAGTTCTGACGTTTTGACGCCAGAATTTCTATGCTGATTTGGAACATCGATTTGGGCCATCAAATCTCGGGCAAAGTATGGACTATTAAATATTGCTGGAAAGCCCAGGATGTCTACTTTCCAACGCAATTAAAAGCGCGCCAATTGAGTATCTGTAGCTCCAGAAAATTCACTTCGAGTGCAGGGAGGTCAGAATCCAACAACATCTGCAGTCCTTTTTCAGCCTTTGAATCAGATTTTTACTCAGGTCCCTCAATTTCAGCCAGAAAATACCTGAAATCACAGAAAAACACATAAACTCATAGTAAAGTCTAGAAATGTGATTTTTATTTAAAAACTAATAAAAACATAATAAAAACTAACTAAAATATACTAAAAACATACTAAAAAGAATGCCAAAAAGCGTATAAGTTATCTGCTCATCACAACCTCAATAAACCTGAAATGTAAGAATTTAAAGCTGAATGTGTCAACGTAGTGGAAAAAGTTATTTCAGATAAGGAAGTCAGCTTTAGAACATGTAAGAATGTACTGTTGGGAATATGGGGTAACTCTCAAGGTGTAGCAATCACTGAGATTTGTTTAAAGAGATGTTCTTTAGCTTCAAAAACAGGAGGAAAAGGTTGCAAATACTCCAAAATGGTCCGTGAAATGTGAGAGTTAACCTGATTAAGTTTGGATTGTGGACAGAGAGAGAATTGGTGTTTGAAGTTGATGGCTTGCCTCTTGATTACATGCTGACGAGCGCTAAATACCAGTTTAGAAAATTCACAAGTTTAAAGCTCAAGATTCGTTCTAGCTCTAAACCGAAATTCAACACTCTTCAAAGTTTAGTTTAAAATGTCACAAATTCAAAACAATAACTGGAAGTTTAGTCCCGGGTCGTTCTTCCTTAGAATTACAATCGAGTGCATTATTATTGGCTATGAGAGATCGAGGGGTTAATTGAAATTGACGAAAATTTATATTGCAAGAAATTACAGAAGCAATACAATATCTAAATATCGAAAGAAGTTTAAATTAAGAATAATTAAGACAATTAACTAAGAATTGAAAGTAAATTCAAATGCTAAAAGATCTTGGCAAGGGTTGAGGGTTAAGGATCATTATCCTTGTCACTAACCACACCATGATAATTACAAAGAGCGAACCCAATTCGTCAACCTCTACATAATAAGGAAAGTCAATTAGGCTTAATTAATCCTAATCCACAAGTTCTAACTAACTTACTAATTGAAATTAGTAAAAAATTAGCGTTAGTAGAAATAAGATTAACTAACATCTCTAAATTATCAATCAACTTGGATATTAGTAACTCAAGATTACCTAAGTTCCCAACCCAAGCCAAGAATGAAAAATCTACTCTATAACTAAGTGAGACATTTCATCAAACACTTAGTGTGCATAAAATTAAAGCATCATAAATTACAAAAATAATAAAATCTATAACTACCCAATTCAAGCAAGCAACAATAACATCTTAAGTAAGCAAGAATAAAATATCAAATATCAAATTCATTAAAGGTAAACAAAAATTCAATAAGAGTTTATAAACTAAAATAACAAGATGAAGAACTAACAAAATATTCCAAGTAATGTGTGAGAACAAGAAACTAAGAGCAAAACTACACCTAAACAAAATTAAAACCTAAAACTAAAGAGAAAATTAAATAAAACTCTAGGAATTCTAGCTTTTCTCTCTAGAATTCCACTAAAAACCTAACAAAATGTAAAGTTGAGTGAGTGTATGAGAATGTGTCCTTCCTCTCTTCATTTTGGCTTCCAAATACCATTAGTTGTAGTTGCTGGGGGCCTTGGAAAGTCCAAAACATGAAAACACGCTTCAAATTAATCAAGGCATATGATCCGACCTCGCGCACGCAAGAAAATCTTGCACATGCGAGAATCACGCTCAGGCGAGGAAATGGTTCTCGTGCGAGTATCTCGCTTAAGTGAGAAAATGTCGCTCACGTGAGAGTCTTGCTTAAGCGAGTTGTCAGACAGCTTTCCTTCCGGATTGCTTTCCAAATTTACTTTTTGCTCCATTCTTTTCAATCCTTTAAGGCCATTGATGTACCTTAACTCTAAAACACTTAAAGAAATTTCAGTACGATAACGAATGACATAAAAAGAGATTAAGAAATTAACAATTAGGAGCACAAAAAGCATATTTTTCACACAAAAATTAATCGAAAACAAGATTCAAAAAACTCAATTAATTAAGTAAAATTATAAAGTTTGTTGATAAATTTCATACTTTTTAACACAATTTAGCCTCCATAAGTCAGGAATTTCCTTTGGCAACGCTATCCCAATCCAAAAAAGGATAAATATAGAAGAAATTTTGGATATTTTGGCTTGGAAAAACCCAAGAAAATACCTTGGGATACTAGCCAAATGAAGTAGGTATAAAAGTCAAGCCTTAACATGGATAGAAGAGAATAGATAACAAAATTGAGGGTGGAAAGAAAACCTTTTGAATCAGGCAGAAAAAGAGGTATTGATCAAGATAGTAGTACAAGCGATTCTAACATATGATATGTGTAAACCCGGGTAATTAATAAATAATTAAAAAAAATTAAGAACTTAAATTTGATAAGTTAGAAGGGTAAAAATAATTAAAATATGAATTTTAACACTAATTTTAAAGAATTTGATTGAAAATTGGACTGAACGGGTCGAACCGGACCCAAACCTAGCCCAAGGCCCAATCCAAACTCACCCACACTTAATGGCTTCAGCCATTTCTTCAGTCCATCTCATAATGAAAACACGCTAGGCAAGGAAAATAAGGGGGAAGAACAAGGGAATTGCAAACCTTTGGTTCTTGATTCAAATCCTTGTATCTTTCAATCCGGAGCTCCGATTGACAAGCCGTCAGCGGGAATGCGTTCGTCTTAGAATTCTCTACAAAATCCAATGAACAACTTGGTAAGAAAATATCAATTTCACACCTAGTTATTTGATGAGTCCATATTTGACGATATATTTTAGCTTGATTTGAGTGGATTCCATCACATAAACTCACACTTATTCACTTAAATAGCATACTTTTGTGTTTTCGTCCTAAATTGAATCTAAATGTGAAAACATGCATTTTTGTGCTTAAATTAGTAATTTTAATTCCACTTTTATTCCATTTGATGCCATGACATGTTTATTGAGTGATTTCAGGTCATAGAGGCAAGAATGGATAACCAAAAGTGGAAGAAAGCATGTACTAAGGGAAAACACATGGAGAAAACAAGGAAGAAGCACACAGCCATGTGTGCATGCACACAAGCATCTGTGCGTGTGCACAAGAAGGAAATCGGCTGGTGTGCGTGCGCACAATACTCTGTGCGTACGCACAGGTGAACATTCAGCAAAGTGTGCGTATGCACAAGCCCCTGCACGTGAATTCATTAATGAAACACGTGCTCTGTAATTTTGGGAGCCTTTGGCCTAGTTTGGGAGCCTTTATGCTGAATGGGAAGTGCTATATCAAGGGGAATTGAAGCCATATGAAGGCATTAGATTAGGAGGCCTCATTTTGACATTTTTAGGATAGTTAATTAGGAGTAGGAGTAGTGTAGAGAATTCTCTCCTAGGGTTTCATTTCCATCTCCATTGTAGCATTTTATAGCAAGCTTTGATCTTGGATTTTACTCATCTTTTGTAAGTACTCTTAAATTTCCTCTTTAATTCCATTACTTTTGCATTTACTTTCTTATGGTTCAAGATACTTTGTTTATATATGCAATTTTGGGTTTCTTGAAGTTTTCATTGATGCATTTAATGTTTTATGCTTTCTTTATGTTTGATTGAACGTTAATTGTTGATATTGTGAATATTTTGGTCATAGTTTTTATTTTCCTTTGCAAGTTCTCATATTTTGCTTTTATGCCCACAAAGTGTTTGTGAAAATGCCAACTCTAGATTTTGAGTAGATTTTCACACCTTGGCTTGGGATTTGAGTTCCTAGGATACTAGAGTCATGATGTCCGACATTTAGTTGTAATTCTTGGGTAGTTAGTTGACTCTTGTTTCAATTGAAGCCAGCTTTTTACCAATTAATTTGGTAAGTTAGCTAGGACTTATGGATCAAGGTCAATTATGCTTGCTAAACCTACTCTTCGATGTTAGGGGTTAACTAAGCGAGATTGACTCATCATAGTTGCCATAGTTATGGTTACGATGATGATAGGATACCTTGGAGTCTCATTTCCAAGTCAAGGCTCTTTTATACATATCTTAGCATTTTCACTAAGTTTTGATCTTGTTTTCCTTTTTACTTGCATCAATATCAATTTTGATAATTTATTAGTTCTTTGATTTCTTAGTTCTTTTAATCTTTAGTTTTTCTATTTTAAAACCCCTTTTTGTCCTCACAACTGAAAGCGTAACACTTCAATTGCATTCCTAGGGAGAACGACTTGAGGTTGAAAGACTCTCGGTTTATATGTTTTGTATTTGAAAGAACTAAACTTTGATTGGGAGAATTACTTGTTGGTTTGGACTATGCTATCAACGAAAAAATTGTTTTGCTAAAATTTTAAACCATCGTGATTTTCTCTATCACGTTTTTAGTGCCGTTGCCGGGGATGCAAACGGTGTTATGTTTTTGGTTGTTGTGAATATGTTAATAGTGTGAATAGCACTTTTTGGTTGTTTGTTTGCTTTTGTTAGTTAGTTTTGTTTATATTTTCTTTGTGACTCATTCACATCATTACCACATTTCACCCCATGGAACCCAAACACTTACCTTTCTAGTCACCAATTCTACACACCATCACCCCACTACATACAAAACCAAAATCTTTACCCTCATGAGCTTGATTGTCAACCTTCATCATCTCAAGCTTCATCTTCATATATGGATCAAGCCACACAAGAAGCATTTTTAATGCTCATTCAAGAACAATAAGAGTTCCGGAAGAAGCAAGAGCAAGTCATGTTTACCTTGGCGAAAACTCTTGACCGATTAGCTTCATTGCGTTCATGCCACAACCAAGAAATTCTTGTGGATGAATGTGTGGAATCAAGTACAAGGTGTGGAGCGAACGAAGAATTTCAAGATCAAGAAGAAGATGAGAGTTTGCAACATGAAGCACAAGAGGAGGAACCTCCCTTGATTGAATTTGAAGGAGATGTTGATGTGGACTTCACACAACCTCCAATTTTTGACTTGAGTGATGATGAGGAAGATTTAAAGGAGGTTAAGGAAGATTTTGGCTACCAAGAAGTGAAGATACTTGTACAAGAGTGAATTGAGTGGGTGAAGATTTCATCAAGTTTCTTATGCCCACATCAATACACCGTCTTGGAGACGGATCATCAACTTCAAACCCTTCTTGGAGTAGTGGATCATGGAGAGAAAAGTGTTAATTGGCAAGAAAATAGAAAGTTCATCAAAGAAGCCAATTCAACATTTGAAGTTCAACTATGGTGGAAGAGTCAATTGAATGGATTCCGGAGAGTGTACAAGTGTGTTAATGGTGATTCAAGAAGTTGTTCATCTAAGAGCATAAATGATTGTCAACAAGAGGATGATAGAGAAACCAAAGTGTGGGATCCAGGCATTAGGTTCAACACTCAACACTTATGGACATTTATGGATTGTACTTGCTAGCTTCGAATTTCCCAAGAGTTTGGTGCATTTCATTTGGGACCCCAGAGGTCAAATCAAGAGCAAACTCGGATAGAGATTCAAGGAGGGATGGAAACATAAGCCACCATAACATAAGAATCTCCTCAAAAAGTCCAACTTAAGGACTTTAAACCAAAGTGCTAGGTGGGAGACACCCCACCATGGTAAAATCCTTCTAACTTTCTCTCTTTTAGCTTTTATTTCTTGAATAATTGGGTATGTTGCTTAGTTTAGTTTAGATGCATTTTGATGTTTATTAGGTAATTTTTGTGAAATAATGTGTTTTTGGAGTTTTAACATGCTTTGGGGCTTGAAAACCTGTTTTGGATGTCATGTTTGGTGCCTTAGAGGCACTAAAAATTTTGCAAAAATAGAGTCCTGTACGTATGCACACACTTGTACGCGCGCACACTTCCCCTCTTTTTGGCCACCTGTGCGCACACACAGATCTGTGCGCGTGCACACTCCTAAATACCCAGTCTGTTTGTGGCATTCGCACATCTTGTGCGAGTGCATCCTACCCTCTTTCCATCGTGTGCGTACGCACACAAGTTGTGCGCACGCACACTTCACCCTGAATTCTTGAAAAAAAAATCTCTTGTGCGTGCGCACACTGTTGTGCACCCGCACAGCCCATGGCACCCATTCTGATCGCAGCCCACGCACCCAGTGTGCGTTGGAACAACCCTCTCTTTTCCCTTGTGTGCGCACACACACGCCCTTGTGCGCGCGCACATACCTCGATAACCATTCTGTTCGCAACACCCGCACGCGGCTATGCGCGCGTATACTCCTCATTTTCTCTAGTGTACGTATGCATACGGTCGTGTGCGTACACACATGCCCTTTTTTGAACGTTAATTCGAAAGGGGATACCATCGCGCCCCATCAGATACTCACCCCAAAACCTGTTTTCTTCTTTGCTTCTTCTCTAAACCACTCCAGCCTCTCCTACCCTCAGCCCAAACCACCACCTAACTTCCCCCGTCCGACGACAACACCACCAGCGACCACCGTCGCTTACCTGCTCCTCATTCCTTCTTCTCTTTTCTTCCCCCTTCCACCATTTCTTCTTTTCTGCGCGAAGTCAGCCCTGTTTCTACGTGTCATCCCTAGTTCGCACCCTTCCAGTCCGGCAAGCAACCACCAGCGGTGGCAAGGTGCTGTGCCACCGCGACACCACCACCACTGTTCCCTATCCCTTCTTCTTTCCTCATCAATGCAGGTTCCCTTCCCCTGTTCCCTGTTTTCCTTTTTTTTTATTTTCATTGCTTTTTAATTCTGTTTTAGTGATTTGGTTAGGCTTAAGATTAGTTAAAACTTGTGTTTCTGGATTGAATGGTTGCTGATTGAATTTTCTAGGTTGAATGCTGCTTACATTGAACTGAAATTGATGTTTATGAATCCTGCACACAACCTGTTCGATATATTGCCTGAATGAATGTTTTTGATTTAAATCTTATGTCTAATCAGCATGAGCTTTAAATTTTGTTTTCTTTAGGCACTTTAATTCATACTTGTGCAGTTTTCTGAAATTTTGGATGATGGTTAAGACTGAATTCTTATATGCATCTAGTGTTATTTTTGCTTGAAACACCAAATTGACTTGAAATTTGCAGCTGTAATAATTTGTTTGGTGGTAACCTTGGCTGTACAATCATACTTTACCTTGATCATTTGTTTGGTTATGCACTTAGTTGCTGTTTTTGCTCAAAACACCAAATTGAACTGAAATTTCAGATTTAATTCATTGTTTGGTGTTATATGTTAAGTGCATACATAGTTAGAGAGTGAATTGATGATATTGCTTATTCATGTAGTTTTGAAAACATAAATGATCACATACATCGCCACTTGTTCCTTTAAGGTTTTTGAGCAATTCAAATTGATTTTCATCAAGTATTGCTTTGTGAACAAGGGCTGTGTTGGTTGATTATTTTTACTTTTTGATATTAAATAGGCAGGTTCTTCGAATATTGAATTGTTTATTGCCATTGTGCCAAATTTTTGTCAAACTTATACTTTCAAAGCACAATTGCAATAACCAAGTTTTGATTCAATTCACTCTTCCTGTTTATACCTAAGTTATTTGTGCTGTAATTACTGTTCATTCCCTTTAATTGTTACTAAGATTACTTGATTGTGGAAAACTACATTTTCAATTGAGCATATCACTTGTTTTGAATATGTTTTCCTTAATTGAGTGTTTGTTTACCTTATCGGCTCTAATTTGCATTGTTTGACATTTCTTCTTTGCTTCTGTGATTTTTATCTGTTTTTCCTAAGTTGTAGTCCATTTTTGTTCTCTTTCAGGATGCGTCACAAGGGCAACGAGAAAGCAAACCCTTTGGCTCCTCCTCCTGCACGTTTGAGCACCCAGCCGGACACTTTTATCACTGAGGAAGCCCATGAACAATATAAGAAATTGGAAAAGAAAGCCTTCCACTATGAGAGGAAGCTAAGTGTACCGGAAAAATATGCGGAAGTCATACATAACAGACTCGATTTCTACTAGTGGAAATTCGTAGAATTCGACCCGGTGGAAATCAATGAACACCAAGTCAAAGAATTCTATGAAAATCAGCTAAAGAGAGAGTCCACAACTATTTTTCTTTGGGGTGTCACCTTAGACACCTCCGACCATGCTTTAGAGGCCCTCTTGCAGATTCCGCATATTCCTTCGGGCCGCGATGCTTACCTGAAGATAGTGGCGAACTTGACTACGGGCAAGCTTTCCTTGGATGCGGTTCTGAAGAGGATTGGCCTACCTGAGGCCCATTGGGAATACAGCAGAGATGAGAACGTGGTTCCGCAAAGCATTGCATGTGCTCATCTCCATCCTGAGGTGAGGATCTAGCAGCAGATTATCACCGATTATATCTTGCCGAGCACGCATGCTACGCACATTCGCGTCCGTGTGGCAGTATTACTTTGGGCCATTCTGGAGGGGAAGAGGATCTCTATTCTTCCCCTTATTAGAGATTCGATGTGGAAGGTGAATCAACAACAGAAGTACAATGTCCCATTCCCATCGTTGATCACCCAACTGGCTAGCTTATCTGGGGTGGAGAGGCGTCTGACAGACCGGACGTCTGTCTATATCAGCACCCAGTCATTTCTGCCATACGGAGAATATGATGGGCCACCACAGAAGAAGAGGAAGACCACTAGAGGTGTCAATATGTTTGGCCCTATAGGGCTTTGGCCCAACTTTATAGGGCCAGAAGAATAAAAAGCCCTATAACTAATAGGGTCAAAATTTTAAAAAGCCCTCAGGGCCAAAAGCCCTAATGGGCCAAAAGCCTTAGGGCCAACCCATGGGTCACCTAATCCTTTTTTTTTATTTTTTTATTTTTTACATTCTCTATCTCAACACACATAAAACTTATTAAAAGTCATTAGTTTGTTCTATCCCTTTGTCATTTTATGTGTAGAAAATAAAAAAATTGAAAAATTAATGTTAATAATGTGCATTCATCATATTAAATCCAACTTTTAACTATATACATCAAGAAATCAAACATGGCATTCACTATCTCATCACCCTTCTCCTTACTCTTTAGTATCTACCGTCAATAATGTCTCTAGAAAATCAAAATAAAGTTGACACAAATTCATCATCTAAAATCATGAATGTTGAGAGGGATGCATCATTTCTGTTGACACTTCTTCATGAATTTTACCAATTTCATAATCTAAAATCAACCAATTAAAAAAAACAGTTAGAAACTCAATTTAAAATATTATTTGAAAAAAATAGCATAAATGTTTACCATCATGATTTGGAACAAATCCACGTAACCAACTCCTTGTGCAAATAAGCATTTGGACATACTCATGAAGAGTGAAACTTCTGTATTTTGTTAAAACACGTCCACCAATACTGAATGCAGACTCAGATGCTACCGTAGTGATAGGAATACTTAAAACATCTCTGGCCGTAACTGACAGAGTGGAAAACCTATCCTCATTAATCCTCCAAAAATTTAGCACATCATACTTCAAATCATCTTCATTGGTGTGAATCAAACCTTCCTTTAGATAAATCTCTAATTCATCTTTATCCTTGGAAGTTTGGGTTTCACAGTCAAATTCTCTGAACTTCTAAAAGATGTAGAATAAAGATTATTTAAGTAACGAATAAACATAATAGGAGAAAAATAATACTATATTAAAATTAAATACCTTCATCACCATTTTGCTCTTCTTTATAAGCCTTCCTTCTTCAGGTGACTTAGGACATTGGCTACTACTTTGAGAAATTGTTGAACCACCAAAAGTATTTATATACTGTCCATACAACCTTTTAAATTTCTCCAATACTTCATTTGCCTTCAATTCAAAGGTTGAAGGATCTAGTTTTTTGTAACAAAACCTCAAGAACTTTAACTTTAATCGAGGATCAAAAATTGCCCCAAAAGCCAAGACAGTGCTATAATCCTTCCAATATTTATCAAACTTCATCTTCATTCTGAAAGCCATGTTCATAATAACAACATCATCACAAGTTTGATTGTCTTCCAAAAGAAATTCAATTTTCCAAACTTGCATAAAATACAAATTTGATGTTGGATATGATGAACCCGAAATGAGGTTTGTAGTTTCATAAAATGGCTCTAAAAATTCACACATTTTTTTTGCTAAGCTCCATTCTTCATTTGTCGGACAATCTTTATAAGCTCCATCTACAACACTAAGGATGTCAAACTCTTTTTCAAATTTAATTGCACTTTCTAACATCATATATGTAGAATTCCATTGAGTTGGAACATCTGATTTTAGACCAACACCTTGAATTGAAGTCCGACATTTAATTGCACTAGAGTGATGATGTCCGACATTTAGTGGTAATTCTTGGGTAGTTAATTAACTCTTATTTCAATTGAAGCTAGCTTTTTATCAATTAATTTGGTATGTTAGCTAGGACTTATGGATCAAGGTCAATTATGCTTGCTAAACCTACTCCTCAATGTTAGGGGTTAACTAAGCGAGATTGACTCATCATAGTTGCCATAGTTGTGGTTATGATGATGATAGAATTCCTTGAAGTCTCATTCCCAAGTCAAGGCTCTTTTATACATATCTTAGCATTTTCACTAAGTTTTGATCTTGTTTTCCTTTTTACTTGCATCAATATCAATTTTGATCATTTCTTAGTTCTTTGATTTCTTAGTTCTTTTAATCTTTAGTTCTTTGATTTTGAAACCCTTTTTGTCCTCACAACCGAAAGCGTAACACTTTAATTGCATTCCTAGGGAGAATGACCCAAGGTTGAAAGATTCTCGGTTTATATGTTTTGTATTTGAAAGAACTAAACTTTGATTGGGATGATTACTTGTTGGTTTGGACTATGCTATCAACGAAGAAATTGTTTTGCTAAAATTTCAAACTATCGTGATTTTCTCTATCGTTATTCCTTCCCCAATTTAAAAAACTTTGAGTAAATGTGTTGAGATTTTGTTAAATTTTGGTATTTAGGATCAAATTAGCTTTGTGGACTTGCTGGGTCTTGTCCTGAATTTCTATCGGTAAGGGGAGAAGTCACTAACTCTTGTAAATTATTTATGATTAGGAATACTATTTTGATTTTTGTGGTATTTATCTGGAATTAGAGTGAGATATATGTTTTGGAGGCAAATTTGGTGATATCGGTGGCTAAAAAGTGAACCGTGGAGGTTAGGTTTCTGTCCGGTGAGGATTCAGGACTTTGGACACTTGAGGAATGGATATATTTGAGGTGCTTTAGCATTAGGGAGGAATCAGTCAAGGTATAATTTTGGTCTCTCATAGATAGCGTATAATGTATCATGAAAACTTAGGTTAGGTGATCGTAAGATAAGTTGGATTGTGTGAACTTGTTATGATTTAGTAATTCTTGTTGTGTATCTTGAGCTTATGATGAGAATGTGGTGAATTATTGGTTGTTGATGAGGTTTGATAATGATTATAAGAAATGATAATGATATATTGTTGTACGATGAATAAATGTTGTATGATTATGAATTATTGGATTGAACTTGATAGAAGTGGATATTGATATGTTGAGAAAGGGGTGAAAAGGGTATGGAAATTCTTTGTATGGATCTTGGTGGTGTTTTGAGTTGAGAAACCTTGGTTTGAAAATGAAATATTGGAAAATAGAGGTTTTGAATGTTTTTGGTAAAATAGATTTTTAACAAACTTTGGCGAACTATAACTTGAGCCTCAGATTTTGGATTTAAAAGAAATTTATTCCAAATTAAAGATGATTTCAAGAGCTTTAAAATAGTATAAATGTTGTGGGAATCAGTTTTGTAGAGAAAGTTATGAACATCGGAAGTTAGGTATATAAAACAGATTTTTAATGACTTAACAGCTTTTGAAGAAAAGGGAGTGTCGTGTACGCGACCTGCACGCACGACGTGAGCTATGCTCACCGTTCTGTAATCTTGCATACGTGGGGCAAGGCTTGTGTACACGAAACCCAATTTCTGAAAGCTCACGTATGCGAGAGTACGCACGCGATGCGAGCTCCCTGTTTTAGCCAAAAATGAGGCTTTTGAGTGCTAAATCAATCCTCTAACTTTTCAAACCTCTATAACTACCTTCTTGGACCTAACACCTAGTTTTTAAACATAAAAAAGAGAAGGGACCTATAGAGAAAGGTTGTGAAGAAGAAGAACTTGGATTGATGACTTTAAAAGAAGTTAAACATGGTATGAAGTGATGATGTAAGTTGAGAAGTGCAAAAATATTGATTTTGCTATGAAATATTGAGAATGATGAATAGGACATGATTGAGGATGATGAAATATTGATGATTGACTTGAGATTGAATGAATTCTTGAATGAGATACTTGTGTAGTAGCAAGCATTGTGGTTCATTTCGCTTACTCTGGGTCAGTGATTAAGAAACTTGGGTAGTAGCAATAGTAGTGGATTATTCTACTTACTCTAGGTTGAGCTTGTAAACACCCACCTGGGTAGTAGCAACAGTAGTGGTTACTCTATTTGCTCTGGGGTTAAGCGGGTAGTAGCAAGGGAGTTGTGGTTCAGTCTCGCTTACTCTACAATGGGTGTTTCTGTCCAAGGTTAGCTACCAGGACATGTCGGGTTTGGCTATATAACTGACAGATGATATCATCAGCCATAGGACAGGTATTCATCATGTGCATTTGTTTATTTTTTTTAGTTTGCATTACTTGAGTTTGCCTATTTGAATTACTATATCTACTTTCTATCTGCTTTACTGCTGTAACTGCATCCTATTTGTATTTTTCTTGCCTGTATTGGTTGTCTGTGCAACTGAGAGGCCCCTTGTCCGGCGGAGGAGTGACAAGGGCAGTTCCATCGGAGTTCGGAGAGCTGGAGGAAGTAGGAATTTAAGTGTTAAGTTAGAGTTTGAATTATAATTTGGAAACCTTAGGTTATTGATAAACCACTATTTTATGGTTTATCTTGTGTTTAATTGGGTGGGTTTTATCAAGTCTTCACCCACTTATTCATATGATTTGCGTGATTTTACAATCCCTTATTAGTGTTGTTTTATGATTCAAAACTTGCTTCCTAGAGATCTTTAATTAGTATATTTTAATTCTCCTTTATACCATTCGATGCCGTGATCCGTGTGTTAAGTGTTTTAGGTTTTATAGGGCAGGAATGGCTTAGAGAATGGAGAAGAAGCTTACAAAAATAGAAGGAACACAAGAAACTAAGGAGATGACCAGCGAGCACCGACGCGCACGCATGGCTCACGCGAGCGCGCGGAATGGAAAAATTTACAGCGACACGTGCGCGTTCTTGACGCGTACGCATGGATTGGAGTCTGCACAAAAGACGCGCACACGTAGATGACGCGTACGCGTGACCTGTGCGATCTGCAGAATTAACAGAAAATGCTGGGGGTGATTTCGGGCCGCGTTTTGACCCAGTTTTTGGCCCAGAAACACAGAATAAAGCCAGGGAACATGTAGAGACTCAAGACAGACACTCACATATTCTCATTAGGATTGTTTTTAGGTTTTTAGATCTGAATCTAGAGAGAAACTTCTTTTCCTCTAGGTTTTGTTTGCATTCATAGTTTCATAGTTTATTGCTTTTGCTTTTGGATATTGAAGAGTCATCACCTCCGTTGAAGATACTATTCTAGTTTGTTTCCTTACTTGCTCTTTTAATTATTCCATATTTTTAATTCTTGTTTAAAGTGGTAATTAGATTATTTTCATGGATTGCTAATGCAAATGATTACTTTTACTTTTAATTAATTTTTAATCTCTATTATTATGTCTCTTTTCTATTCCAAACTCCCAATAATGAAGATGGTATCCATGTCAATAGAGTAGATTCCCTACTTGACATGGGGGTTAATTAAGAGGAGACACTTGAGTTGGAATGCTCAAGTAATTAGTTAAATTAGAAATTGTTGGCTAATTCTGTATTTACTAACGCTAGACCTTCCTAAGGGAGAGGACTAGGATTTGCGAATAAGAGTTAGCTCAATCACTTGACTTTCCTTTATTTAGTAAGGGTTAACTAAGTGAAAATAACAACCTCTTTATACTACACTTGAGAAAATTCCAACAAGGATAGAACTTCCAATTAATCATTCCCCCAGTCAAGGCTTTTTATTTTCAATAATATAAATTCCTTTTAATTTTCATTGCACTAAATTACGATTGTCTATTTTCTGTTATTCAACTCTCAAAAATCTCTCGGAAACTCCTGATTAACAAATTAGCATCCTTTCTAGCAACTCGTTGGGAGACGACTTGGGACTCATACTCCCAGTATTTTTATTCTAAACTTTTTATGACAACCTTTCTAAATTGATGAGATGGATTTTTGCTGGTTAAGGGCTATACTCGTAACGCTGTTCTATTATATTATAATCTCTTAATTGGTCTAACTTCTGTCCCACATCAGTTTTTGGCGCCGTTGCCGGGGAGTTGCAATTGTGTGCTAAATTATTAATTAGTGTATATATTTTTATTTTATTTGCGTATTTTATTTTACTTTATTACCATGAGCTATATGTTTCTCATTGAATGACGTGTTCGTTGCTTGACCCGAGCTTAGTCGCATTTGATCCTGAAATTGAAAGAACTATTTCACGTATTAGGCGAGCTCGACGTCGGTTAGCCTCTGAGGATGGTGAAGTGTTTGTTATCAATTCACCAGTCTCATCTGAGGGCAAATTTGAACCGCCATCTGAGGAAGAAACAAGCTCCTTTACTACTGATTCAGTTGATTCACATGCAGATAACATGGCAGCACCTAGGAGGATTACTCTCCAGGAAGCTGGAGCTCCAGATTTTACACTGCAGCCGTATCAAGTGCATCATCCAACTCTGGCTATAGATTTTGAGCTGAAGACTGTATTAATCAACTTGATGCCCAAGTTTCATGGCTTACCCGCTCAGGATCCTATCAAGCACCTAAGGAATTTCCAGACATCCTGTTCTACTGTTAGGCGTCATGGTAAAAATGAAACTTCTATTCTGTTAACCGCCTTCCCATTTTCTCTTGAGGGAAAGGCGAGGGAGTGGTACTACTCCTAACCTGAAGCAACTGTTACCAACTGGGATACGCTCAGGAGAGAATTCTTGGAAAAATACTTTCCAGCTAAAGTTACAGATAGATTGAGGAAATAGATCTCCTGCATTGTTCAAGGAGAATCAGAGACTCTTTAAGAGTACTGGGAGCGCTTTAAGAACCTTCTAGACGCATGCCTCCATCACATGATTGACAGGCTAGTGTTAATCGGCTATTTCACTCAAGGCATGAAGCCTCGGGATAAAACTACACTGGATGGTGCTAGTAACGGTTCTCTGAAAAAGTACAAGACTACAGATGAAGCATGGCAACAGATCAGCGACTTAGCTGAGTCTACTAGGAATCACAGGCACAGGAGCAGCCACTCAAAAGCTGTTGCAGAAGTTTCCTCTAGCACTGAGACTTCTGCTCTTACACAGAGTATATTTGAAATGACCAACCTACTGAAGCAAATGCAGTTGAACTAACAACAACAAGCTCAGCCTTCCCCACCACAACAAAGCCAACAGTTAGTTCCCCAAAGAGTATGTAGAATCTGTGCTGATTATAGTCATTATACTGATGAATGCCCACAGCTCCAACAAGAAGATAACACTGTGGCAGCTACTCATAACTTCTATGACCGCTCGAATCAAGGATACAATCAACAAGGCGGCAACTACAACCAAGGTGGGAACTACAACCAAGGATGGCAAGACAACTCCAACCAAGGTTGGAGAGATAGTTCCAACCATGGCTGGAGGGATAACTATAATAGAGGAGGCAGAGACAACAATGGAAACCCGTGGTAGAATAACAACAACAGACAGCAGAATCAGAACTAGCCCTACAGAGCACCTCACCTGAGACAGTCACAAGGATCCCAGCACAACCAACAACAGGTCCCACAGATCACTTATCCTACTTCCTCATCAAATGACGAGATGCTTCGTTCTCTTGCACAAGGACAACAAGACATGCAGACTACACTAAACTCTACTCTAAATGGTCTGAATGCCACTTTACAAGCTCTCACCGCCCGTATAGATTCATTAGCTGCTTCCACCAACCAACCTTCAAGCTCTGGTGGAATTCCTTCTCAACCCTTACCTAATCCCAAGGGTGGCATCAATGCCATCACTTTGAGGTCCGGAACCACATTACAAGAGAGGAACCAAGAGGCGCCAAGCGCACTAGAACACGCCCCAGCCGAGGATATGGTAGAAGTAGAAGATGCTGAAGAGGAAGAGGAAGTACAAGACAAGGTTGAAGAAGAACTAGCTCAGCAAAGGAATGGAGCACCAAAGGATGCAGAAGCTGCAAGTGGCGCCATTCCTATCCTATTTCCACACCTTGCAAGGAAGACCAGAAAGCAGACGGAACTTGATCCCAAAAGGGTAGAAATTTTCAAAAAGGTTGAAGTAACTCTTCCCCTTTTTGATGTTATTCAGCAAGTACCTAAATATGCAAAGTTTTTGAAAGATTTATGCATACATAAAGATAAAATTAATGAATTAGAAACTATTCCTTTAGGTAGTTCTATATCTGCTTTAATGGGAGGTATACCTAAAAAATGTAGTGATCCAGGTCCATGTATGGTAAACTGTACCATTGGAGGTGTAATATTTTCTGATTGCATGTGTGACTTAGGAGCGTGTGTTAGTATAATGCCATTGTCTATATATGATACTTTAAGGCTCCCTCCCTTAAAAAGGTCGGCAGCTCATTTTGTGTTAGCAGATAAAAGTATTATTACAGTAGTAGGAATTACTGAAGATGTATTAGTGAGCATTAAGGGGCTCACATTTCCCATTGACTTCTATATCCTGGAAATGCTCCCTAATGACTCAGGAAGACCATCATCAATCCTGCTTGGAAGACCATTCCTGAAAACTTCGAAGTTCAAGCTGGATGCATTCTCAGGAACTTACTCCTTTGAGATAGATGGTAGAACAGTGAGTTTCAGTTTAAATGAAACTATGAAGCACCCTCTAAAAGATCATTCTATCTTCCAGTGCAACATCATTGATGAAACTGTAGCTGAAGTTCACCAAGAAGAAGTGGAAGAGAGACACATGGAGCAAGGTCCAAGTGTGGGGACACCCTGTAAACACAATGAGGACACTTTGTCATTATCACTAGCCTCGGATGATCTAGAGCCTAGCCATGAGCAGAAATTGGAATTGAAGCCCCTTCCTCCACACCTCAAGTATGCTTACCTTGAGGATAATCAGAAGTTCCCAGTTATCATTACAAGGGAACTCACTTCACAACATAAGGAGCAACTGCTTAGTATGCTAAGGAAACATAAGAAAGCAATTGGGTGGAGCTTGGTGGATATCATAGGCATTAGCCCTGGAATTTGTGAGCACAGAATATACTTAGAAGAGGAATCAAAACCCGTCCGTCAACCCCAAAGAAGATTGAATCCCACCATCTTAGAAGTTGTCAAGAAAGAAGTGACCAGGCTACTTGAAGCAGATATCATTTACCCCATCTCAGACAGTGAATGGGTCAGCCCAGTACAAGTGGTGCCCAAGAAGTCTGGAGTCACAACAGTAAAGAATGATCATAGAGAACTCCTGACAACTAGAGTGCAGAATTCATGGAGAGTTTGCATTAACTATAGGCGTCTCAACCAAGCTACTCGCAAAGATCACTACCCCTTGCCATTTATTGATCAGATGCTTGATCGCCTGTCAGGTAAAGAGGATGCCTTTTGGCTTATCGCAAATTCATATAGCTCCTGAAGATCAGGAGAAGACTACTTTTACATGTCCCTTTGGAACGTATGCATATAAGAGAATGCCTTTTGGCTTATGTAATGCACTAGCTACTTTCCAAAGATGCATGATGAGTATCTTTTCAAATCTTATTGAGAACTGTATGGAAGTATTTATGGATGATTTTAGCGTATATGGTGATTCGTTTAGCCTTTGCTTGGATAGTTTAGCTAGAGTATTAGACAGGTGTGTTAGTTCAAACCTTGTATTGAATTTTGAAAAATGTCACTTTATTGTAAAACAAGGGATTGTTCTAGGACATGTTGTTTGTAATACGGGTATTTCTGTAGATCCAGCAAAGGTGGATGTCATTTCTAGTTTACCTTACCCCTCCTCCGTGAGGGAAGTCTGTTCGTTCCTTGGCCATGCAGGTTTTTACAGGAGACTAATAGGATTACTGAAGAAGCATGAGATTGTTTACAAAGTAGCAACAACTTATCATCCCCAGACCAATAGACAAGCAGAAGTATCTAATAGAGAAATAAAGCGTATTTTGGAGAAAATAGTAAAACCTCATAGAAAGGACTGGAGTGCCAGGCTACAAGATGCACTATGGGCATATAGAACAGCATACAAGACACCCATTGGGATGAGCCCCTTCCGCTTAGTGTACGAAAAGGCTTGCTACCTTCCAGTAGAGGTGGAACACAAGGCTTTCTGGGCTGTGAGGGAGTGCAACATGAACTTTGAGGAAGCTGGTGCTGAAAGGAAACTGCAACTAGCATAATTGGAGAACCTTCGCCTAGAAGCATATGACAACTCCAAGCCATACAAAGAGAATATCAAGGCTGTCCATGACAAGCACATAAAAAAGAGAGAGTTCAGACCAGGGGAGTTAGTTCTTCTTTATAACTCCAGACTGAGGCTTATGCCAGGCAAACTAAGATCAAGATGGGAAGGTCCCTACAGAGTAGAGAAGGCAGAGCCATACAGAGTTTTTTACCTGCATCATCCTTCTAGTTCAAAATTCATCAAGGTTAATGGACATCGCCTAAAGCTTTATCATGGTGAGAAGATGAAGGATCACAAAGAGCTAGAGGTTTTCCTCTTGGAAGATCCACCAACAGAAGCAGAATGAGCCCGAAGATCGTCCAACTTAAGGACGTAAAAGCAAAGTGCTAGGTGGGAGACAACCCACCATGGTATGATCGTTCCGTTTCAGTCTTCGTTTTGTTTCATTTTATTTTACTTTATTTTCTTAAGTGACTCTTCTCATATTCTCTGCATATAGCCTGCATTTGCATTTGCATTCTGCATTTGCATTCTGCATAAAAAAAATGCACGCGATGCGCAAGCATCGCTGACGCGTCCGCGTCATAAGTGCTTTCGAAACAAGAAGAAAAGAAGCAGAGAGTCATGCGAGAGCGTGGCTGGAAACGTGCCTTAGGCACAAGCATGCCCACGCGAACGCGTCCCTGACGCGTCCGTGTCATTTGAAAAAATCAGCCTCCTATGTGTGCGCGTCGCCCATGCGCACGCGTGACCCTACGAAATCGACGTAAATAGGTATATGGCATAGAGTTATGATGGAGTGGGACCGGAATGGTGCTGGAAGCACAAGCCCTATCACACGAACGCGTACCCCACGCGTCCGCATCATTTTTCAAAAAGAGGCCATTCACGTGTGCGCATCACCCACGCGCACGCGTCACCCTAAATTTTGGCATTATGCGAACGAAACAGAGAGTTGTGCGTACGCGAGGCTGCTCTCGCCCTAATGGCACAGTTCATTTCACGCGAACGCGTGACCCACGCGTCCGCGTCACTTGAACATAGCGCTAATCACGCGAATGCATGCTCCACGCATCCGCGTCGCCTGCGCCGCACAGCTTATCCAGATCAGCGCTAGAAATCTTATCGTTTCTTCCCCAATCCTAATTTTTCTTTTCTCCCTTCTTATTTCTTTCTTCTTCCTTCTTTCTTCTTTATTCCTTCTTACATTTTACCTTTTTCTCCCCTCTTTTTCACATTCATTCTCAAGGTTCTTTTCTTCTTCCCTTTTTACTTTTCCATTATTATTATTACTTTTCTTTATGTTTTCTTCTTCTTTTTCTTCTTACTTTCATTATCCATGTCTTCTTTTTCTTTCTTTTTCTTTTTACATTCTTTTCATTGGTGTTAGAAATTTAACTGGGTGATTGTTTTCTTCTTTATTTTGCTTGTAGATTATTTAAAAGTTGTTTGACAATTAATATTACTTCTTAAGGGTTGCTTGCTTATTCAATTTAATACTTTCCACAACATATTTACCATGCATGCTAAGTGTTTGTGAAAAAGCCCGTATGGCATTACGCATTTTTAAATTATTCTATTCTTCTACTCTAATGCCTGTTTTTTACAAAACCCTTTTTTATATTTTATTCATTAAATATAATTGTCAATACAAACAGGTTGTTAGTTTGAAACACTTGATAATCAAATTAGGCATTTAAATGCTTGATCTATGCTACTCATGCCTTTGCCAGCATGCCAATAAACATCTTGCATCTACTTGCCATAACATGCACTTGCTATATTTCCATTGATGAACTTCTCACATGTAGTCGCGACCATGTGTTAACGACATCCCTCTTTACCGTGTATTGATTATCAATTGTACTATCCTCTTCCTTGCTCGAACCCTTAGCTTTACATATTACTTTCTTTTTTCTTTTTTCAAGATGGCCACCAAGAAAGGTAAAGAGAAAGCTACTCCCAAACCACCAGCAAGGAAAGGAACAAAAAGAACACTAGCTGCAGAGCCATCTCCAACAGCAGTAAAGCCCTCAACAAAAAGAATCAAGAGGATCATCAAGGTCAATGACAAAGAGAAAGCCTTTCCAAAAAGGACACTGCGCGGTTCACTAACCGCTACTGTGAGCAGATGTTCCCTATCCTGGCTGAGAGGAACTATAATAGTGAATACCTTCTCATCCTCCCAACCCACATTTTTGAAATTGTTGATCCCCGCATTGAGCAAAGACAATGGAAATTCCTACGGAGACAGCCACGACAGGTTAACCTTTCATGGGTAGTTGAATTCTACTCCAATTTTCACATGCCAACCATGCAGTCTGTCTATGTCCGTCAGAAACAAGTTCCCATAACTGAAGAGGCCATTCAGCAAGCTTTAGATCTTCCCCCTACTCCAGAAGGATTGGACGCATTCCAAAAAGCCTCATTCAAGCACCAGACATACCAATTTGACTGGGACGTAGTTCTCCTAGTTATAGCACAACCTGGCAGCAAATGGATCTATGGATACCATCGATCTCGACCTAAGAGCATATTGGCTTCAGCACTCACCTTGGAGGCTCGAATATGGGCACAGATCATGTCCCATTACATATTTCCAAGCACTCACGAATCCTCATTCATTGCAGACATGGCTGTTCTACTCTGGTGTATCCTTACAGACCAGCCTCTCAATTTACCAAGATACATCCGGAATGCTATGGGACACGTATAAATTACGGGCAACCTACCTTTTCCCGCCTTGCTTTCAGATCTAGTCTCAGCAGCCGGAGTCTCCTACAAAGCTGGGAACATCAAGGCCATGATTCTGCGGGATGATCAGATCGTCCCAACGGGAAGTATATCAGACCTCTAGCAACCACTATCAACCGGAGCACAGAATCAGCAGAAGATATCCCTTCTCCTACCACATCACAAGCAATTTCAACAAACCAACTGCTCCATCAGATAATTGAGAAATTGGACCGGCTTGACCGGCATGGAAAGCGAAGAGAGCGCCGTAACAAGCGCATATTTACATACCTCAAAGAGCTACTTGTTGGTAACCACCCACATGAAGAAAACCCAGACACCCCAGACTCCACTTTATTTACAAGCACAGGAAGCCATGACGGTCCCGATTATGGAGATGCTGCTACCAGCCCCCCTTTGTTCCTAACTGATGGCACCGAGGACGGTGCCAAGCTTTAAGTGTGAGGAGGTTGGTCAGTACCTGACTTCCGGAGGTAACTGCTCTTTCTTAACACCAATAGGTTATTTTTTTCTTTTGTTAGGATAGGATAAATTACATAGTAATAGGTTATTTGCATGCATATTCTATTTGGTTGAAAAACAATAAGTTTCTTTTTAAGACCCTATTTTTTAAAATTTCACTAATTTAAATATAAACTTTTTGTGTTAAACTTGTTTGAAGATTGTATTTGGAACATAGTTTAAAGTTAAGAACACACAACCCAGTGAGACTTGAGCTTAATTATATGGTTACACTATTTAACCATAAAATTTTTTTATTCTTATGTGTTTGCTTCTCTATGATTGTAATCTATATTTTGTTCCATCCTATATGTCCAATGTTTAATGTGTTATATGAATGCATATGATTGAGGCCATTATTTTATTAGCTCACTTATCCCAAATAGCATACCCTTCCATTTACCTTTGTTAACCACTTTGAGCATTTTAATCCCATTTGTTCTATATTTTACCACATCAGTAACCTTAAGCAGAAAAACAAGTAATACCCCAAATTGAATCTTTGGTTAGCTTAAGATAGAGATTGTGTATCAATTAAGTGTGGGAAAGCTGTGGGAACATGGATTAACAAGGAAATGTGTTATGTTTTTACATTGATGAATTAATTGGGAATTTGGGTACCTACTCATGTGAGACCAGAAAATTAAAAATCCAGGTGCATTGATAATGTTATGTATATTTTTATGCTTTAAAAAAAATCCAAAACTATTCAAGTAATTAAGTAATTAAATAAATGAATAAGGGGACAAAATTACCCCAATATTAAGTTTAATGAAAAAATCAATGCATATGTGATAGAAGTTAAGAGAAAAGTTGATGCATGAGTATGTAATGTAAAAGTGAAAAATTTTGGGTAGCTAGGCATGATTCTAAAAGTATAAAGAGTGTATGTAGAGGTAAGAGCTTAGGTTAATCAAGAATTCAATTTATAGCTCACTTAGCCATATATATACCCTTACCTTTACCTTGGCCCCATTACAACCTTAAAAGACCTCATGATGTTTGCATTAGTACATTAAATACTTGTTGATTGGTTAGGTAAAGAACAAAATCTAGAAAGCATGACTAGAGAAGAGTAGAGTGATTACCCTATACACTAGAGTGACTAGAGTGCATATACACCATCAGTAAGGATTCAATGCTTGATTCTATGTTCCCTGCTTTCATGAGCTGTCTTCTTACAAGTACTTGTTTTTACTGTATAAATTTTAATTAGTGATATTTGATTTATATATGTCTTAAAGAACTTATCTACTTTTAACCAAGTTGGCAAAACCATTTTATCATATAGTCGCATTCATATACATAGGTTGCATTGCATTGCATGAGTCTTACTTTTCCCTACTCATTTATTTTTTCTCCTTAAGCTAAGCATGAGGACATGCTAATGTGTAAGTGTGGGGAGGTTGATAAACCACTATTTTATGGTTTATCTTGTGTTTAATTGGGTGGTTTTTATCAAGTCTTCACCCACTTATGCATATGATTTGCGTGATTTTACAATCCATTCCTAGTATTGTTTTATGATTCAAAACTTGCTTCTTAGAGATCTTTAATTGGTATATTTTAATTCTCCTTTATACCATTCGATGCCGTGATCCATGTGTTAAGTGTTTCAGGCTTTATAGGGAAGGAATGGCTTAGAGAATAGAGAAGAAGCTTGCACAAATGGAAGGAACACAAGAAACTAAGGAGATGACCAGCGAACACCGACGCGCACGCATGGCTCACGCGAGCGCGCGAAATGGAGAAATTTACAGCAACGCGTGTGCGTGTCTGATGCGTATGCGCAGATTGGAGACTGCACAAAAGACGTGCACGCATGGACGATGCGTATGCGTGACAAGGAAATTTGCCAAATCACGCACACGCGTGACCTGCGGGATCTGCAGAATTAACAGAAAATGCTGGGGGCAATTTCGGACCGCATTTTGACCCAGTTTTTGGCCCAGAAACACATAATAAAGCCAGTGAACATGCAGAGACTCAAGACAGACACTCACATATTCTCATTAGGATATTTTTTAGGTTTTTAGATCCGAATCTAGAGAGAAACTACTTTTCCTCTAGGTTTTGTTTGCATTCATAGTTTCATAGTTTATTGCTTTTGCTTTTGGATATTGAAGAGTCATCACCTCCGTTGAAGATACTATTCTAGTTTTTTTCCTTACTTGCTCTTTTAATTATTCCATATTCTAAATTCTTGTTTAAAGTGGTAATTGGATTATTTTCATGGATTGCTAATGCAAAGGATTACTTTTACTTTTAATTAATTTTTAATCTCTATTATTATGTCTCTTTTCTATTCCAAACTCCCAAAAACGAAGATGGTATCCATGTCAATAGAGTAGATTACCTACTTGACATGGGGGTTGATCAAGAGGAGACACTTGAGTTGGAGTGCTCAAGTAATTAGTTAAATTGGAAGTTGTTGGCTAATTCTGTATTTACTAGCGCTAGACCTTCCTAAGGGAGAGGACTAGGATTTGCGAATAAGAGTTAGCTCAATCACTTGACTTTCCTTTATTTAGTAAAGGTTAACTAAGTGAAAATAACAACCTCTTTATACTACACTTGAGAAAATTCCAACAAGGATAGAACTTCTAATTAATCATTCCCCCAGTCAAGGCTTTTTATTTTCAATAATATAAATTCCTTTTAATTTTCGTTGCACTAAATTATAATTGTCTATTTTCTGTTATTCAACTCTCAAAAATCTCTCGGAAACTCCTGATTAATAAATTAGCATCCTTTCTAGCAACTCGTTGGGAGACGACCTGGGACTCATACTCCCAGTATTTTTATTCTAAACTTTTTGTGACAACCTTTCTAAATTGATGAGGCGGATTTTTGCTAGTTAAGAGCTATACTCGCAATGCTGTTCTATTATATTATAATCTCTTAATTGGTCTAACTTCTGCCCCGCATCAGTTATATACCCAAATTCTGGTTTAGTTTATAACTTTAAGTTTTAAAAACTGAGTGTCGAAGTTCTAGGATTGCCTCTGGCTTTCCCAGGACCTTATATATTATGTATGTGGGCACCATTACTATGCTGAGAATCCCCTGTTCTCATTCTATACATATGTTGTCATTTTCAAATGCAAGTCGAGAAGCACCTCGCTAGGCGTCTGGATTTACTCTGCAAGCGAACTGGGGATGCTGGCTTTTGATATCTTGTGTGTGTATATTTGTCTAAAT
>NC_029791.2:50136463-50141093 GCF_000816755.2 Arachis ipaensis | reverse complement strand
GTAAATATTCTCTGGCCAGCCTTGGCTTCGCAAGTGAAGCTTGGAGTTTGATATTTTGTACTATTGATATTCTACTCTCTGTGTTTATACTCTTTATCTTTTTTTCGTACTCAATTTTCTGTTACGTGAGCGTTGCGCTTTAATTTTTCCGATTTTTATTTAAGCTTTCCTTCAAGGCTCCTCGATCATTAAATTCCTTCAACTACTATTATATATATACTTTTATTTTAGAGGACATAATACCTCACACCTCAACTTTATGACTTAAGCGTAAAGTTCTGTGAGGTAGGGTGTTACAATATGAGCGTAGTAAAGTTTTCCAAGTATTTTTGTAATAGACTTAGCGCCATAATTGCTAAGTTCTGGTGGGAAACTTAAGGAAAAGGAAAGGGCATATGCTGGAAGAGTTGGGAGAAAACAACTACAAGGAAAGAGGATGGAATATTAGGCTTTAATGATTTTAAGGTGTAGAATTTAGCTTATTTAGCTAAGAAGGCATGGAGAATAATTAATAATCCAAAAATAACATAGGTAAAAAAAATCTAGAAGCATTTTATTTTTCCAATGATAACTCTTGGGAGGCCAAGAAGAGTAGGGAGACTTTGTAGATTTGGAATAGTATTTTGGAAGGGAGAAACTTTTTGAGATGGAAGGGCTATTGGAGCATTGGTAATGGATTAGAGGTGAATGTATAGGATAATAATTAGATTGAAAGAAAGGGGAGAATAAAGCTCCCAATAGGAGATAGGAATATGAAGGTAAAGAAACTCCTAACAGAAGTAGAGGGTTGGAATATGAGAAAATTTTAGAATATTTTTTCAAATAAGGTTGGTGAGAGAATCATGAGAATACTAATAAGCCTAATAAATAAGCAAGATAGTCTGATTTGGCCATATAAGATAAACAGTTAATACACTGTGAGAACTGGGTATTGTAACGATCCAATTTCAGGCATGTCATGACTAATACCAGTCGTCAGGTGTTACCATCCGGTTAAACCCTAAGACTCTAAACTATATGTTATTATATTAATATGAGCCTGTAGCATGAGCTAAACGTGCGAATTTAAGCGTGAGTTATATTGGATTATATCGGCAACTTCTATGATAGTTAGGCGTATAACACATTTAGAAATAAAAGCGAAAAACACATATAGATATATCACATAGATAAGCCCAAAGGCTGAGTTTCATACAAAGGTTTTTATATATTACATAATAGACTGATAATAGATAATATATATATAGACACATATACTAAGCACCGTACCCCGGCTTCACACAAGCCACCCTAGACTAGAGTCGAGCTACTAATACAAAAGATCTTAACCCATCATAAAATATACTAAATGCGAGAAAAATATCCTATACTATTATCTAGCTATGCTCCTCCGATGCGGTGAACTGCTACGAGCTAGAGGTCAAATCAGTGATCATCGTATCCTCCCAAGATGGAGTAGTATCAGATGGTGTCTCATCGGAAGGAGTTGGCAAAAAGCCATCACACATGATGACTGGTATGACGTCTTCTCCATAAGAACTGAACTGAGCATCCATCGGCTCCAAGGGCTAATAATTCGGCATAGGCTCCACCGGTATCAAAGGCTCAGGTGTGGGGTCAAACCAATCAGGATAGATAAAATGGGTGTCAAAAGGTGTCTCCGGCTTTGGCTCTGTCTGATATAAGTGCTGTGGCAATAAAAGGGGACGAAGATCACCAGGGTGTAACTCAGATAATAGAAAGTCATAAGGAGAATCAGGATAAAACTCCTGAAAGAGAAGAGGATGAGAGAAAGGTCGTTCCAGAAGCATGTACATCTGTGTACTCAGTTCGACCCATAGGAAGGTGCTTCCCCAAGTGGGATCATCGTAGTGGGCTAGTAGCAGATACTCAAAGAGGATGACTCCTGATTCCACCTGCGGTTTAGGGGAGAAGGGGTGAGAACCGAAGGTTCCCAACAAGGAGATAACGTAAAACAAAGAGGTTTTCGTGCTAACCTATGTTTTATTGGAAACAAGGGGTATTTAATACTAAGTTTGCATTTACCATAGTTTATAAAGGACACAAACAAACAAAGAATAAATATCTTGTAAAGCACAGGTAGCAATAAAAGATACACACATTCAATCACATAGAAATCCACAATCAAGTATGATGCATGCCTCATCCTAGTGTAGGCCATGAGCTCATGTGTCGGTTTCTACCCGCTTCTGACATTACCCGGACACAAGTTCCGGATATGGTTTTTCTAGTCGGTACATAGTCTCACACGAAAGTCATGCCAAAATAAAGGGCGCTGTCTGATAAACCACTATTTTATGGTCTATTGGTATGCGAAATCGTGATCTTCAACAATGGCGCCAATGGCTTGGTGCTCTCAAACGTGAATCACACTTTGTCACAAATCCGCACAACTAACCAGCAAGTACACTGGGTCATCCAAGTAATAAACCTTACGTGAGTAAGGGTCGATCCCACGGAGATTGTCGGCTTGAAGCAAGTTATGGTCACCTTGTAAATCTCAGTCAGGCGGATTCAGATAGTTATAGAGATTTGATAATTAAAACATAATTGAAATATAAACCAGGATAGAGATACTTATGTAATTCATTGGTGAGAATTTCAGATAAGCGTATAGAGATGCCTTTCGTTCCTTTGAACCTCTGCTTTCCTGCTGTCTTCATCCAATCATTCCTACTCCTTTCCATGGCAAGCTTTATGTAGGGCATCCAAGTGTTTGTCAGGCAAGCGTTCATAGGTGAGAATGATGATGAGCGTCACATAATCATCACATTCATCATGTTCTTGGGTGCGAATGGATATCTTAGAGAAGGAATAAGCTTGAATTGAATAGAAAAACAGTAGTACTTTGTATTAATTCATGAGGAACAGCAGAGCTCCACACCTTAATCTATGGAGTGTAGAAACTCTACCGTGGAAAATACATAAGTGATAAGGTCCAGGCATGGCCGAATGGCCAGCCCCCCAAAATGTGATCCAAGGATCAAAAGATAATCCAAAGTTGTAAATACAATAGTAAAAAGTCCTATTTATGCTAAACTAGTTACTAGGGTTTACAGAAATGAGTAAATGATTCAGAAATCCACTTCCGGGGCCCACTTGGTGTGTGCTTGGACTGAGCATTGACCTTTACACGTGTAAAGGCTTCTTTTGGAGTTGAACGCCAGTTTGTAATCTATTTCTGGTATTTAACTCCACTTTGCAACCTGTTTCTGGTGTTTAACTCCAGAATACAGCATGGAACTGGCGTTGAACGCCAGTTTGCGTCGTCTAAAATCGGGTAAAGTATGGACTATTATATATTTCTGGAAATCTCTGGATGTCTACTTTCTAACGCAATTGAGAGCGCGCCATTTGGATTCTGTAGCTCCAGAAAATCCATTTTGAGTGCAGGGAGGTCAGAATCCAGCAGCATCTGCAGTCCTTCTTCAACCTCTGAATCTGATTTTTGCTCAAGTCCCTCAATTTCAGCCAGAAAATACCTGAAATCACAGAAAAACACACAAACTCATAGTAAAGTCCAGAAATGTGATTTTTATTTAAAAACTAATAAAAATATACTAAAAACTAACTAAATTATACTGAAAACTATGTAAAAATAATGCCAAAAAGCGTATAAATTATCCGCTAATCACAACACCAAACTTAAATTGTTGCTTGTCCCCAAGCAACTGAAAATCAAATAGGATAAAAAGAAGAGAATATACTATAAATTCCAAAATATCAATGAAACTTAGCTCCAATCAGATGAGCGGGACTTGTAGCTTTTTGCCTCTTGAATAGTTTTGGCATCTCACTTTATCCATTGAAGTTCAGAATGATTGGCATCTATAGGAACTTAGAATTCAGATAGTATTATTGATTCTCCTAGATCAGTATGTTGATTCTTGAACACAGCTACTTTATGAGTCTTGGCCGTGGCCCTAAGCACTTTGTTTTCTAGTATTACCACCGGATACATAAATGCCACAGACACATAATTGGGTGAACCTTTTCAGATTGTGACTATCAGCTTTGCTAAAGTCCCCAATTAGAGGTGTCCATGGTTCTTAAGCACACTCTTTTTTTTTTGCTTTGGACCTTGACTTTAACCGCTCAGTCTCAAGTTTTCACTTGACACCTTCACGCCACAAGCACATGGTTAGGGACAGCTTGGTTTAGCCGCTTAGGCCAGGATTTTATTCCTTTAGGCCCTCCTATCCACTGATGCTCAAAGCCTTGGATCCTTTTTATTTACCCTGACCTTTTGGTTTTAAGGGCTATTGGCTTTTTCTGCTTGCTTTTTCTTTTTCTTTCTTTTTTTTCACTATTTTTTTTCTTTTCTTCTTTTTTTATCTGCAAGCTTTTGTATTCACTGCTTTTTCTTGCTTCAAGAATCATTTTTATGATTTTTCAGATTATCAAATAACATTTCTCCTTTTCGTCATTCTTTTAAGAGCCAACATATTTAACATTCATAAACAACAACTTCAAAAGACATATGCACTGTTTAAGCATACATTCAGAAAACAAAAGTATTGCCACCACATCAAAATAATTAAACTAGTTTCAAGGATGAATTCGAAACCATGTACTTCTTGTTCTTTTGTTTTTAGAACAGTTTTCATTT
>NC_029791.2:50085070-50135995 GCF_000816755.2 Arachis ipaensis | reverse complement strand
GAAAATAAATAGACAAGGAGATTAAGGAATGAGTCCACCTTAGTGAGGGTGGCGTCTTCCTCTTCTTGAAGAACCAATGGTGCTTTTGAGCTCCTCTATGTCTCTTCCTTGTCTTTGTTGCTCCTCCTTCATAGCTCTTTGATCTTCTCTAATTTCCTGGAGGATGATGGAGTGCTCTTGGTGCTCCACCCTTAGTTGTCCCATGTTGGAACTTAATTCTCCTAGGGAGGTGTTGATTTGCTCCCAATAGTTTTGTGGAGGAATGTGCATCCCCTGAGGCATCTCAGGGATTTCATAGTGAGGAATTTCCTCATACTCTTGTTGAGGTCCATGATCTCTTGTTTGCTCCATCCTTTTCTTAGTGATGGGTTTATCCTCTTCAATGAGGATGTCTCCCTCTATGTCAATTCCAGCCGAGTTGCAGAGGTGGCATATGAGGTGAGGAAAGGCTAACCTTGCCTAAGTGGAGGACTTGTCAGCCACCTTGTAAAGTTCTTGAGGTATAATCTCATGAACTTCCACCTCCTCTCCAATCATGATACTATGGATCATAATAGCCCGGTCCACAGTAACTTGATCATGGTTCCTAGTGATCCATGCGTTTGCATAGAACTCTTGAACCATTAGGATCCCGACTTGTTGAATGGGGTTGGTGAGAACTTTCCAACCTCTTCTTTGGATCTCAAGTCGGATCTCCGGATACTCATTCTTTTTGAGCTTGAAAGGAACCTCAGGGATCACTTTCTTTTTGGCCACAACTTCATAAAAGTGGTCTTGATGGACCTTTGAGATGAATCTCTCCATCTCCCATGGCTTAGAGGTGGAAGCAATTGCCTTCCCTTTCCTCTTTCTTGAGGTTTCTCTGGCCTTAGGTGCCATTGATGGTTATGGAAAATAAAAAGTAATGCTTTTTACCACACCAAACTTAAAATGTTTGCTCGTCCCCGAGCAAAAAAAGAAAGAAAGAAGAAGGAAAAGAAGAGAAATGGAGGAGAGGGAGAGAGAGGTTGTTTCGGCCAAGGGGGAGAAGAGAGGTTTGTGTTGTGTGAAATTGAAGAAAGAATGAGGGGTTTATATAGGAGTGGGGGGAGGGTTAAGGTTCGGCCATTAGGGTTGGGTTTGGGAGGGAAAATAGTTTGAATTTTGAAGGTAGGTGGGGTTTTTGGGGAAAAGAGGATGGATATGAGAGGTGAAGAGGTGATGGAGAAGAGTGATTGAGTTGATTGGTGAAGGGTATTTGGGGAAGAGAGTTATGAAAAGGTGTGAAGAGGAGAGAAGAAAAAGTGGGGATCCTGTGGGGTCCATAGATCCTGAGGGGATCCTGTGGGATCCACAGATCAAGTGGGGTCAAGGACTTAACATCCCTGCCCTAATTAGGCGTGTAAAATGCCCTTGCTGTGCAATCTTGGCATTTAACGCCAGACTGCTGCCTGTTTCTGGCGTTAAACGCCCAAATGCAGCTTGTTTCTGGCGTTTAACACCAGGTAGATGCTTGGTTCTGGCGTTAAACACCAGCTTGGTGCTTGTTTCTGGCGTTAAATGCCAGACAGATGCTTGTTTCTGGCGTTTAACGCCAGCATGCCTCTCCTCCAGGGTGTGCTATTTTTAATGCTATTTTTCATTCTGTTTTTTTATTTTTTTCAGTAGTTTTTATGACTCCACATGATCATCAACCTAATAAAACATGAAATAACAAAGAGAAAATAAAATATATATAATTAAATAACATTGAGTTGCCTCCTAACAAGCGCTTCTTTAATGTCAATAGTTTGACAGTGAGCTCTCATAGAGCCTCACAGATAATCAGAGCAAGGTTGGAACCTCCCAACACCAAACTTAGAGTTTGAATGTGGGGGTTCAACACCAAACTTAGTGTTTGATTGTGGCCTCCCAACACCAAACTTAGAGTTTGACTGTGGGGGATTTGGTTGACTCTGCAGTGAGAGAAGCTCTTTGTGCTTCCTCTCCATGGTTACAGAAGGAGATCCTTGAGTTTTAAACACAAGGTTGTCCTCATTCAGTTGAAGGACCAACTCTCCTCTGTCCACATCAATCACAGCTCTTGCTGTGGCTAGGAAGGGTCTTCCAAGGATGATGGATTCATCCTCTTCCTTTCCAGTGTCTAGGATTATGAAATCAGCAGGGACGTAAAGGCCTTCAACCTTTACTAGCACGTCCTCTACTAGTCCATAAGCCTGTTTTCTTGAGTTATCTACCATCTCTAATGAGATTCTGGCAGCTTGCACCTCAAAGATTCCCAGTTTCTCCATTACAGAGAGTGGCATGAGGTTTATTCCTGACCCAAGGTCACATAGAGCCTTCTCAAAGGTCATGGTGTCTATGGTACAAGGTATTAAGAACTTTCCAGAATCCTATTTCTTCTGAGGCAATGTCAGTTGATCTAGATCACTCAGTTCATTGATGAGCAAGGGAGGTTCATCTTCCCAAGTCTCATTACCAAATAACTTGGCATTCAGCTTCATGATTGCACCAAGGTACTTGGCAACTTGCTCTTCAGTAACATCCTCATTCTCTTCAGAAGAAGAATACTCATCAGAGCTCATGAAGGGTAGAAGGAGGTTCAATGGAATCTCTATGGTCTCTAGATGACCCTCAGATTCCTTTGGTTCCTCAGAGAGAAACTCCTTATTGGTCACTGGACGTCCCAAGAGGTCTTCCTCACTGGGATTCACGTCCTCTCCCTGCCTTGTAGGTTCGGCCATAATGGTTAAATCAATGGCCTTGGACTCTCTTTTTGGATTCTCTTCTGTATTGCTTGGGAGAGTACTAGGAGGAGTTTCAGTGACTCTTTTACTCAGCTGGCCCACTTGTGCCTCCAAATTCCTAATGGAGGACCGTATTTCATTCATGAAACTTACAGTGGCCTTAGATAGATTAGACACTATATTTGCTAAGCTAGATGGATTCTGCTCAGAACTCTCTGTCTGTTGCTGAGTGGATGATGGAAAAGGCTTGCTATTGCTAAACCTGTTTCTTCCACCATTATTAAAGCCTTGTTGAGGCTTTTGTTGATCCTTCCATGAGAAATTTGGATGATTTCTCCATGAGGGATTATAGGTGTTTCCATAGGGTTTACCCATGTAATTCACCTCTGCTATTGCAGGGTTCTCAGGATCATAAGCTTCTCCTTCAGAAGATGCCTCTATAGTACTGTTGGATGATTCCTTCAATCCATTCAGACTCTGAGAGATCATATTGACTTGCTGAGTCAATATTTTATTCTGAGCCAATATGGCATTCAGAGTATCAATTTCAAGAACTCCCTTCCTCCTAGGCGTCCCATTACTCACAGGATTCCTTTCAGAAGTGTACATGAACTGATTATTTGCAACCATGTCAATGAGTTCTTGAGCTTCTGCAGGCATTTTCTTAAGGTGAATGGATCCACCTGTAGAGTGGTCCAATGACATCTTTGATAGCTCAGACAGACCATCATAGAATATATCCAGGATGGTCCATTCTGAAAGCATGTTAGAAGGACACTTTTTGGTCAGTTCCTTGTATCTCTCCCAAGCTTCATAGATGGATTCACCTTCTTTCTGTTTGAAGGTTTGAACATCCACTCTAAGTTTACTAAGCTTTTGAGGAGGAAAGAACTTGGCTAAGAAAGCCGTGACCAGCTTATCCCAAGAGTTCAGGCTATCCTTAGGTTGAGAGTCCAACCATACTCTAGCTCTATCTCTTACAGCAAACGGAAAAAGCATAAGCCTGTAGACCTCGGGATCAACCCTATTGGTCTTAACTGTATCATAGATCTGCAAGAATTCAGTTAAAAACTGAAAAGGATCTTCGGATGGAAGTCCATGAAACTTGCAGTTCTGTTGTATCAGAGAAACTAATTGAGGTTTAAGCTCAAAATTGTTTGCTCCAATGGCAGGGATTGAGATGCTTCTTCCATGTAAATTGGAATTTGGTGCAGTAAAGTCATCAAGCATCTTCCTTGCATTGTTATTATTTTTGGCCATGTCTCCTTCTGTTTCGAAAATTTCTGTCAGATTTTCTCCAGAGAGTTGTGCTTTAGCTTCCTCTTCAGAGTCCTTTCAGGTTCAGGATCAGCTTCAACAAGAATGTTCTTATCCTTGTTCCTGATCATATGAAAAAGAAGGAATAACAAAGAAAATATGGAATCCTCTATGTCACAGTATAGGGATTCCTTATGCAAGTATAAGAAGAGAAGAATATAAGAATGAGAAGAGAAAAACTCGAACACAGAGAGGAAGATGGGGTTCGAATTTTGGGTGGAAGAGAAGTGTTAGTAGATGAATAAATAAATAAATAATTAGAAGAAGATGAGGGATGAGAATTCGAAAATAATTGAAAAGAAAAGAAAAATAGTTTTGGTTTTAATTTAAAATTAAAATTGAAATTCGAAAATAAAAAAAAGAAAAATAAAATTCAATCAAATTAAATTTTAAAACAAATAGTTAATTAAAAAGAAATTTTGAAAAAGAGGGAAGAGATTTCCGAAAATTAGAAAGAGAGAGTTAGTTAGGTAGTTTTGAAAAAGATATGATTGAAATAGTCAACTTTTAAAATCAAACAAAAAGTCAAGTAGTTAATTGAAAAAGATTTGAAAATCAAATTTGAAAAGATAAAAAGTTAGAAAAGATTTTGAAATTAAATTTTGAAAATGATGTGATTGAAATTTAATTTGAAAAAGATTTGAAAAAGAATTTTAAAAAGATTTGATTTTGAAAATTAAAGTTGATTACTTGACTAACAAGAAACAAAAAGATTTGATTTTGGAATTTAAAGATTGAACCTTTCTTATTAGGCAAGTAACAAACTTAATATTTTTGAATCAATCACATTAATTGTTAGCATTGAATTCGAAAATATGGAATAAAAATAAGAAAAAAATTTTGAAAATTAATTTGAAATTTTCGAAAATATTAAAGAAAAATTGAAAAAGATTTGATTTTTGAAAAAAATTTGAAAAAGATAGAATTTTTAAATTGAAATTTTGATTCGACTCATAAGAAACAACTAAATTTTAAAAAGTTTTGAAAAAGTCAACTCAAATTTTCGAAAATTTATGAGTGAAAAAGGAAAAGATATTTTTTTGATTTTTGAATTTTAATAAAGAAAGAGAAAAACATCAAAAAGACTCAATGCATGAAAATTTTGGATCAAAACACATGATGCATGCAAGAATACTTTGAATGTCAAGATGAACACCAAGAACACTTTGAATGTCAAGATAAACATCAAGACTTATTTTTGAAAAATTTTCAAGAAAAGAAAATATGCAAGACACCAAACTTAAAAAATTTTTATTCTTTAGACATTAATAATTCAAGAATGCATATGAAAAACAAGGAAAGACACAAAACAAGAAAATATGAAGATCAAACAAGAAGATTGGCCAAGAATGACTTGAAGATCATGAAGAATGCAATGCATGAAATTTTTGAAAATAATTTTTTTAGAAAATTAAAAAGATGCAATTGACACCAAACTTAAAACTTGACTCTAGACTCAAACAAGAAACACAAAAAATATTTTTGATTTTATGATTTTTAAAAATTTTTTGTATTTTTCGAAAATTACTTGGGAAAAACGAAAAAAGAAAATATAATTTTTTTTAAATTTTCGAAAATAAGAATAATAAAAACAAAAAGGTTAAAATTAAAATAAAATTACCTAATCTGAGCAACAGGATGAACCGTCAGTTGTCCAAACTCGAACAATCCCCAGCAATGGTGCCAAAAACTTGGTATGCGAAATCGTGATCCTCAACAATGGCGCCAATGGCTTGGTGCTCTCAAACGTGAATCACACTTTGTCACAATTCCGCACAACTAACCAGCAAGTGCACTGGGTCGTCCAAGTAATAAACCTTACGTGAGTAAGGATCGATCCCACGGAGATTGTCGGCTTGAAGCAAGCTATGGTCACCTTGTAAATCTCAGTCAGGAGGATTCAGATAGTTATGGAGATTTGATAATTAAAACATAATTGAAATATAAACTAGGATAGAGATACTTATGTAATTCATTGGTGAGAATTTCAGATAAGCGTATAGAGATGCCTTTCGTTCCTCTGAACATCTGCTTTCTTGCTGTCTTCATCCAATCATTCCTACTCCTTTCCATGGCAAGCTTTATGTAGGGCATCACCGTTGTCAATGGCTACATCCCATCTTTTCTGTGAAAATGGTCCAATACGCTGTCACTGCATGGCTAATCATCTGTCGGTTCTCGATCATACTGGAATAGGATTTACTATCCTTTTCCGTCTGTCACTACGCCCAGCACTCGCGAGTTTGAAGCTCGTCACAGCCATCCCTTCCCAGATGCTACTCGGAATACCACAGACAAGGTTTAGACTTTCGGATCTCAAGAATGGCCATCCATGGGTTCTAACTTATACCACGAAGATTCTAATATCTCAAACTTGTTCCTCTGTATTAGATATCTAAGAGATACTCATTCTAGCTTGTTTGCATGTAGAACGCAAGTGTTTGTCAGGCACGCGTTCATAGGTGAGAATGATGATGAGCGTCACATAATCATCACATTCATCATGTTCTTGGGTGCGAATGGATATCTTAGAGAAGGAATAAGCTTGAATTGAATAGAAAAACAGTAGTACTTTGTATTAATTCATGAGGAACAGCAGAGCTCCACACCTTAATCTATGGAGTGTAGAAACTCTACCGTGGAAAATACATAAGTGATAAGGTCTAGGCATGGCCGAATGGCCAGCCCCTCATAATGTGATCCAAGGATCAAAAGATAATCCAAAGATGTAAATACAATAGTAAAAAGTCCTATTTATGCTAAACTAGTTACTAGGGTTTACAAAAATGAGTAAATGATGCAGAAATCCACTTCTGGGGCCCACTTGGTGTGTGCTTGGGCTGAGCATTGAGCTTTACACGTGTAGAGGCTTCTCTTGGAGGTTGACGCCAGTTTGTAACCTGTTTCTGGCGTTTAACTCCACGTTGCAACCTGTTTCTGGTGTTTAACTCCAGAATGCAGCATGGAACTGGCGTTGAACGCCAGTTTGCATCGTCTAAACTCGGGCAAAGTATGGACTATTATATATTGCTGGAAAGTCCTGGATGTATACTTTCCAACGCAATTGAGAGAGCGCCATTGGAAGTTCTGTAGCTCCAGAATATCCACTTTGAGTGCAGGGAGGTCAGAATCCAGCAGCATCTGCAGTCCTTCTTCAACCTCTGAATCTGATTTTTGCTCAAGTCCCTCAATTTCAGCCAGAAAATACCTGAAATCATAGAAGAACACAAAAACTCATAGTAAAGTCCAGAAATGTGATTTTTATTTAAAAACTAATAAAAATATACTAAAAATTAACTAAATTATACTAAAAACTATGTAAAAACAATGCCAAAAAGCGTATAAATTATCCGCTCATCATCTATATTGTGCTTAATTGTGCGGTTTTATCAAATCTTTACCCACTTATTCATATGATTAGCATGCATTTATAATTCCTTCCTAAAAATACTTCATGGTTGAAAACTTGCTTTCTAGAGACTTTTAATTTTGTATTTTAATTCTCCTTTATTCCATTCGATGCCGTGATCTGTGTGTTAAGTGTCTCAGGCTTTATAGGACATGAATAAGTTGGAGATTAGAAAGGAAGCTTGCAAAAAATGGAAGGAACACAAGAAATTGAGGAGATGACCAGCGAGAAGTGACGCGGACGCATGGCTCACGCGATCGCGCGACATAGAGAAAATTGCAGTGACGCGGGCGCATTGCTCACGCGACCGCGCGGATTGGAAACTGCACAAGTGACGCGAAGGCGTGGACGACGCGCACGCATGGCAAGGCAAAACGCTGGATGACGCGAACGCCTAGATGACGCGATCGCATGACATGCGCGATTTGCAGAATCTGCAAAATTCGCTGGGGGCAATTTTGGGCCCTGTTTTGACCCAATTTTCGGCCCAGAAAAGCAGATTAGAGCCAGGGAACATGCAGAGACCAGAGGACAACATTCATTTCGCATAATTTTAGTTTTAGATATGATTTTACTCCTCCTTTAGGTTTCTCTCTACACATTCATAGTTCTTAGGATTTTGATTTTATTGCTTCTTGGTCTGGGATATTGAGAAGAGTTATTACTTCCGTCAAAACTTCGTCATTCTAGTTTGTTTCCTTACTTGTCACTTACTCTTCCATGTCCTTTACTTACTCAGAATTATTATTAGATTATTTTTAGAATTTATTAATACAAGAACTATTTTTATTTTTAATCGATCCTTTTGATTATTATTTATCATGTCTTTCAATATTTCCCTTTCTTATTTTGTGGATTTTACGATCATAATGAGCGAGTAGTTCTACAACTTGATTGGGAGTTGATTGACAGGAGGACCTTGAGTTGGATGCTCAAGAGTAAAATTATAGTTGGGTTTCGCGTTGGGTCGCCCTCTAATCACTGACACTAGTCCTTCCCAAGGGAGAGGATTAGAACTTGTGAATAGAAATTGACTTCCAACTTGCTTAACTTTCCTTTACCTGGTAAAGGATAACTAAGCAGGCAACCTTTAATTATCACTTTTATCTTGAGAGAACTCCATTAAGGATAGGGCTTCCAACTAATCTACTCTCGGTCAAGGTTTTTATTTAAATTACATAAATTCCCTGATTTAATTTCCTGTTTATCAACTCAAACCATTTTTTTAGAAAATATCTGATTAATAAAATAGCACATCTTTCTGCAACTCGTTGGGAGACGACCTGGAATTCATACTCCCAGTATTTTAATTTTAATTTTGTGACAACCACTTCTAAATTGATAAATAGATTTTCGGTTGGTTAAGAACTGTACTTGCAACGTATCTCTTATAACAATTTCTTAACTCGCCAATTTCCGCCACGTCACTGTCTCACACAGAAGTCGCGCAATAAATAAACACCCGATCACGAAGTCAGAATGTTTTTTCGAATTGGAAAACAGCTCAATGAGTATTACGTATCGCGGTCTCTATCGAGTAATTCTTAAGTAGGTGTCCCCACCTCACTGGCTAGGCGGTCTTATCTTCGTACTACCAGGTGGCCAACTTGCAATATTGGGTCTTTTTCTTCTTTGGGGTACAGTACAGTAGTCTTCTGCTCACGTCGCTCACCCGTACGCTGCCATGATATAGCTCAAGAGATTTTCTTATCTTAGCTTCACAACCTCTAATACCATGTTACCCAAACTTTCATTAATTTTCATAAGTCTTTTATATTCTTATTTAACCTAGAAGCAATACTCTACTTTATTATCATTATATCTTTTTATAAGGACCATTTAATCCCTAGGACATATTAACCATTTTAGACTTTACTTCCATAACTATCATAATTAATTATCCTAGTGTTAATTACTAACCAAGTTATTAACATACACTTTAGTTTACCATATTAACCCTAAATCTCTTACTAATACCTACCTTACCCTTTTTAATCGAAGGTGATACCTATTCTTTAGGTTCTTGAATTCTTACCCTAGTTTTACCTTCTTACCTTTAGTTATTTGTTAAGATCTTTTCCTAGGCTCAACCTTCATCTTATCTTTCAACTTGAACCTAGTTAGATTATATAAAATTCCATTATTAACCCTAGGACTTATATTTCATGCTTCTAGTCCTAACTCCATTAATTACATAATTAACCCTATTAATTATCTAACTTTCCTAAGTGTCACTCTGGAAACATCATACAATTTTCCTGGGATCATACTCTAGGTTTTAATCTCTCTTCCTCATTCTTTTCACTTCTTTTCTTAATTATCTCTCTAATAATTTATTTTAAGATTTATGCTTATATCTTAGTGTCTTTTATGATTATGAAGCTCCACCCCAAGTGCATTTCAATGTTCGGCCAAATTTATACATTTGGGCATAGCCCTTATGTTCACAATTGGCATTCATTCACAATTCAAGAATGCATTTCATCATAAAATTATCATACATATAACTCTTGCATTATTCGCTTTCAAAGAGGGCATTCACACATCAAAAATTAGGAATAGAGATCAAACAAACATTATCACCCTTACTTTATCCTTGTTGTTCACTCTAGAGTACGTTAGAAATACTAGATTTCCCAAATAAAGACAACTACACAATTAATGGAAACATAAGGCTTATAGCCGAGATTTAGGAGCAATAGAGGAATCGAGATGCAACTTCTTTTAGCCCTTGAAATGCTAGCCTCCAACCATGCTCCTTGAGGTTCTTAGGGATGATTATCCAAATCAAGAAGAGAACAAGATGACCTCTCATAAAGGCTCTTCAAAACCGAAAAGAAAGGAGAGAAAAGTGGAGAATTAAACTAGGAATCTTGATTCTTGAAATAGTGATGAAATGCTCCTTGAATTAGTGTAGAGAAAGTGTATGGAATCAACACAAATGTTTACTCTTTTTTTCTCCCAAAGCTTTGGCTTCTCCTTTTCTCTTTCTCTCTAATTTCTTTTCTTTTTCACTTGCTAAATATGCTTAGTGTAGTGTGAAGAGTAATTAATGAAGTGGTGGAAAGAAATACTTCATTAAAGAGAACAAGAGTAGATAAGATGGTAATTAATGTGCTTAGTCACTACTTAGTCATAACTTACTATTCGATCTTATCCTAATGTCTAGAGATAATTACCTTAGGTAAAAGTGGATAAGATAGTAATTAATGCACCTAATCATATCCTAGTCATGGCTTAGTTGTAGGTCTTATCCTAATTGTTATGGATAATCATCTTAGGTGTTAAGTAATGAAGAGGGGTGGAGGGAGAGAGAATTCGGTTAAGAGAGAGAAAAAGGAAAAAAGATCATAAGGCTTAGGTGTATCCTACTAGGATTAGGAGCATGTTTACCACATGGTAAAAATATGAGTGCTAGAAAAATACTTTAGGAAATAATGCATAAACATGAGGCTTAGATCCTTTCATGGAAAATAGGAAAGAGAATCATAAAAACTCATTAACTAGCTTCTATGATTTTTCGTAAAGATCATAATTAATCCAATTTGTGATGTATTCACATCTTTAGTATTTCTCCTTCATGATTTTATTTGATTTATTAAGAATTCTTATTGAATAGGCAATGGTTTCATCGTTAAAATGAGCATTACTTTGATTTAGTTGAATCCATCGATTACAAAAAAACTTGGAATAAAAACAGACATAATAGAGAAGAAAAGAGGATAGAAAGCAACAAGTAGGAAGCTCCTGTAATGACCAGAATACTCTTTATGATAAATAGAAATCTCTTTGGAAACATAGGGCAAGGGGCGTGCAACATGGGAAAGACCACGTACCACGTTGGAGAAGAAAAGGGATTTGTGTGTACACATACGTGTTTGCGTACGCACAAGCACAGATAATTTGCCTATCATGCGTATGCACGGACTTCACCTTTTCACGTGGAATGTGAGAGATTTCACATGGGACGTGGAAGATTTCACGTAGGATGTGGCAATTGTGTGCACACATGAATGTGTGCGTACACACAAAGAGAAAATTTCAGGCAATTGCGCGTATGCACAAGTGGAATTTCACGTGGGACATAGAATTCTTCATGTATAATGCCAGGACCCAAAGAAGCAACAATTGAGCAAGATAAGGCCACGTACAACGTAGCATCCTTCACGTGGTACGTGGGCTTTACAGAGAGCAAATCCATACAAGGTTGGACTTTACGCGGCAGGAATCCTCACGTGGGACGTGGGAGTCTTAGGCACCTTCCAGGGCTTCAAACAAAGCCATCCTATCTCCAATTGTTCAACCTTTACATAATCAATCAAAACCCTACCAATGATGGCATTAATTGAGTATTGCAAAAAATTAAGGAAGAGATCTATATGGAGAAGAAAACAATTATGAAAGAGAATTGATTTTACTTTAGTTCTGATTCTGTTTGAGTTTGAAATTTGAATTTGTTTTCTAAGGTTAGTATATAAGGGAAGAGGGCACTAACCTCTGTTCTTCTTCGGTAGTTTCTAGTTCTGATAATTAAGGATTTTTCTGAAGAACATGAGCAACTAATTCTCCTTGGTTGAAGTTAGGAGCTCTGTTGATTCCATGGTTTAATATAATAGCTTTTCTACCTTTAATTTATGCATTGATTCCTTCTCAAGAAAAAGGTTTTCATTCTTCATCTCAAAGGGTTTGAATGTGTTGAAAAATAATTCTTCTCTGATTTGAATTCTTTTAACCTCTTGGAAAAGTTGATTAATTGAATTAAGCTTGAAAACCGATTTTCATAAATCTTACGTTTTGAAACTGGAATTGAATTAGTGAACGTGCGTAACTCTTTACTTAAATAATTGACTAAGGGATTAGCGATTAATTAGATTAAAGAGAAATTAAATAACCAAGGGATTGGAGTTTGATTACTAACGGTTTGCCATAGAAGTATCTTTGCATGATTAAGATGGAAAGTCAAAAGTATTAATACAGAAGTTTTATCATCTCCAAAACCTTAACTTTCTTAATCATATCATCTTTTCAATACTCACTGTTTCTTTTTGTTTACTTGCTGTTTACGTTTCAAGTGCTCAAAAACCTAATTTGGTTGTCTGATGGTACACGAAATTGTGATCATCAACAATGGCGCCAAAGGACTTGGAGCTCTTAAACGTGAATCACACTTTGTCACAATTCTGCACAACTAACCAGCAAGTGCACTGGGTCGTCCAAGTAATACCTCACGTGAGTAAGGGTCGATCCCACGGAGACTGTCGGCTTGAAGCAAGCTATGGTCACCTTGTAAATCTCAGCCAGGCGGATTCAGATGGTAATGGAGAATTGATAATTACAAGATAAATAAAACATAAAATAAAGATAGAGATACTTATGTAATTCTTTGGTTGGAAGTTCAGATAAGCGTATGAAGATGCTTTATTCCTCCTGAACCTCTGCTTTCCTATTGCCTTCTTCCAATCATTCATACTCCTTTCCATGGAAAGCTTTATGTTGGGCATCACCGTTGTCAATGGCTACTTCCCGTCCTCTCAGTGAAAATGTTCCAAATGCATTGTCACTGCACGGCTAATCATCTGTCGGTTCTCGATCATGTTGGAATAGGATCCATTGATCCTTTTGCATCTGTCACACGCCCAACAATCGCGAGTTTGAAGCTCGTCACTGTCATCCCTTCCCAGATCCTACTTAGAATACCACCGACAAGGTTTAGACGTTCCGGATCTCAGGAATGGCCGCCAATAATTCTAGCCTATACCACGAAGGTTCCAATCTTAGATTAGAAACCCAAGAGATACACATTCAAGCTTGTTTGCATGTAGAACGGAAGTGGTTGTCAGTCACGCGTTCATAGGTGAGAATGGTGATGAGTGTCACATAATCATCACATTCATCATGTTCTTGGGTGCGAATGAATATCTTGGAGAAGAAATAGACTTGAGTTGAATAGAAAAACAATAGTACTTGTATTAATTCATGAAGAACAGCAGAGCTCCACACCTTAATCTATGGTGTGTAGAAACTCCACCGTTGAAAATACAAATGTGATAATGGAGGTCATTGGCTTCGGCCCCAGAGAGGGAATTTGAAGAACCAAGATGAAAATACAATAGTAAAATGTCCTATTTATAGAGAACTAGTAGCCTAGGGTTTACAGAAATAAGTAATTAATGCAGAAATGTTCTTCCGGACCCACTTGGTGTGTGCTTGGGCTGAGAATTGAAGCTTTCACATGTAGAGACTTTTTTTGGAGTTAAATGCCAGCTTTTGTGCCAGTTTGGGCATTTAACTCCAGCTTTTGTGCCAGTTCTGGCGTTAAACGCCAGAATTCTTGAGCTGACTTGGAACGCCATTTTCGGCCATCAAATATTGAGCAAAGTATAGACTATTATATATTTCTGGAAATCCCAGGATGTCTAATTTCCAACGCAATTGAGAGCGTGCCAATTGGGCTTCTGTAGCTCCAGAAAATCAACTTTGAGTGCAGGGAGGTTAGAATCCAACAACATCTGCAGTCCTTTTTCAGCCTCTGAATCATATTTTTGCTCAGGTCCCTCAATTTCAGCCAGAAAATACCTGAAATCACATAAAAATACACAAACTCATAGTAAAGTCCAGAAATGTGAATTTTAAATAAAAACTAATAAAAACATAATAAAAACTAACTAAAACATACTAAAAACATACTAAAAACAATGCCAAAAAGCGTATAAATTATCCACTCATCATAACACCAAACTTAAATTGTTGCTTGTCCCCAAGCAACTGAAAATCATATAAGATAAAAAGAATAGAATGTACAATAAATTCCAAAAACATCTATGAAGATCAGTATTAATTAGATGAGCGGGGCTTTTAGCTTTTTGCTTCTGAACAGTTTTGGCATCTCACTTTATCCCTTGAAGTTCAGAATGATTGGCATCTATAGGAATTCAGAATTCAAATAGTGTTATTGATTCTCCTAGTTAAGTATGTTGATTCTTGAACACAGCTACTTTATGAGTCTTGGCCGTGACCCTAAGCATTTTGTTTTCCAGTATTACCACCGGATACATAAATGCCACAGACACATGACTGGGTGAACCTTTTCTGATTGTGACTCAGCTTTGCTAAAGTCCCCAGTGAGAGGTGTCCAGGACTCTTAAGCACACTCTTTTTGCTTTGGACCACGACTTTAACCGCTCAGTCTCAAGTTTTCACTTGACACCTTCACGCCACAAGCACATGGTTAGGGACAACTTGGTTTAGCCGCTTAGGCCAGGAATTTATTCCTGTGGGCCCTCCTATCCACTGATGCTCAAAGCCTTGGATCCTTTTTATTTTACCCTTGCCTTTTGGTTTAAAGGGCTATTGGCTTTTTCTGCTTGCTTTTTCTTTTTCTTTCTTTCTCTCTTTTTTTTTCTTTTTTCGCAATTTTTTTCATTTATATATATTTTTTCTGCAAGATTTTCACTGCTTTTTCTTGCTTCAAGAATCAATTTTATAATTTTTCAGATTATCAAATAACATTTCTCCTTTTCCATCATTCTTTCAAGAGCCAACAATTTTAACATTCATAAACAATCAAATTAAAAAAAAAAATATGCACTGTTCAAGCATTCATTCAGAAAAACAATAGTATTGCCACCACATCAAAATAACTAAACTGTTTTAAAATTTGAAATTCATGCACTTCTTTTTCTTTTTCAATTAAAAATATCTTTCAATTAAGAAAGGTGATGGATTCATTTTCATAGCTTCAAGGCATAGACACTAAGACACTAATGATCATGTAATAAAGACACAAACATAGATAAACATAAAGCATACTTTTCGAAAAACAGGAAAATAAAGAACAAGAAAATTAAAGAACGGGTCTACTTTATTGATGGCGGCTTGTTCTTCCTCTTGAAGATCTTATGGAGTGCTTGAGCTCCTCAATGTCTCTTCCTTGCCTTTGTTGCTCCTCTCTCATGACTCTTTGGTCTTCTCTAATTTCATGAAGGAAGATAGAATGTTCTTGGTGCTCCACCCTTAGTTGTCCCATGTTGGAACTTAATTCTCCTAGGGAGGTGTTGATTTGCTCCCAATAGTTTTGTGGAGGAAATTGCATCCCTTGAGGCATCTCAGGGATTTCATAATGAGAAAATTCCTCATGCTCTTGGTGAGGTTCTCTTATTTGCTCCATCCTTTTTTTAGTGATGGGCTTGTCCTCATCAATGAGAATGTCTCCCTCTATGTCAATTCCAACTGAATTGCAGAGGTGACAAATGAGGTGAGGGAAGGCTAACCTTGCCACAGTAGAGGACTTGTCTGCCACCTTGTAGAGTTCTTGGGATATAACCTCATGAACTTCTACTTCCTCTCTAATCATGATGCTGTGAATCATGATGGCTCGGTCTATAGTAACTTCAGACTGGTTGCTAGTGGGAATGATTGAGCGTTGGATAAACTCCAACCATCCCCTAGCCACGGGCTTGAGGTCATGCCTTCTTAGTTGAACCGACTTCCCTCTTGAATCTCTCTTCCATTGAGCGCCCTCTTCACAGATGTCTATGAGGACTTGGTCCAACCTTTGATAAAAGTTGACCCTTCTAGTGTAGGGGTGTGCATATCCTTGCATCATGGGCAAGTTGAATGCCAACCTTACATTTTCCGGACTAAAATCCAAGTATTTTCCTCGGACCATTGTAAGCCAATTCTTAGGGTCCGGGTTCACACTTTGATCATGGTTCTTGGTGATCCATGCATTGGCATAGAACTCTTGAACCATTAAGATTCTGACTTGTTGAATGGGGTTGGTGAGAACTTCCCAACCTCTTCTTCAGATCTTATGTCGGATCTCCGGATATTCGCCCTTTTTGAGCTTAAAAGGGACCTCGGGGATCACCTTCTTCTTGGCCACAACTTCATAGAAGTGGTCTTGATGCACCCTTGAGAGGAATCTCCCCATCTCCCATGACTCAGAGGTGGAAGCTTTTGCCTTCCCTTTCCTCTTTCTAGAGGTTTCTCCGGCCTTTGGTGCCATCAATGGTTATGAAAAAACAAAAAGCTTTAGATTTTACCACACCAAACTTAGAAGGTTTGCTCGTCCTCGAGCAAAAGAAGAAAAAAGAGAGTAGAAGAAGATGAAATAGAGGAAATGGAGGGGGCTGTGTGTTTCGGCCAAGGGGGATAGGTAGTGTTTAGGTTGTGTGAAAATGAAGGAGTGAAGATGAGTTTATATAGGAGTGGAGAGGGGGGTATGGTTCGGCCATTATGGGTGGGTTTGGGTGGGAAAGTGGTTTAAATTTGAATGGTGAGGTAGGTGGGGTTTTATGAAGAATGGATGTGAGTGGTGAAGAGAATGGTGGGATTTGATAGGTGAGGGGTTTTTGGGGAAGTGGTATTGAGGTGATTGGTGAATGGGTGAAGAAGAGAGAGAGAGGTGGGGTAGGTGGGGATCCTGTGGGGTCCATAGATCCTGAGGTGTCAAGGATATCTCGTCCCTGCACCAAGTGGCGTGCAAAAATGCCCTTTTCTGCCAATCTTGGCGTTAAATGCCAGGCTGCTACCCATTTCTGGCGTTTAACGCCAGCTTCTTGCCCATTCCTGGTGTTAAACGCCAGTCTGGTGCCTATTTCTGGCGTTAAACGCCCAGAATGGTGCCAGGCTGGGCGTTTAACGCCCATTCTGCTACCCTTACTGGCGTTTAAACGCCAGTAAGTTTTTCCTCCAAGGTGTTCTGTTTTTAATTCTGTTTTTCCTTCTGTTTTTACTTTTTTAATTGTTTTTGTGACTTCACATGATCATCAACCTATAGAAAATATAAAATAACAAAGGAAAATAGAAATTTAACATAGAACAGTAAAGATTGGGTTGCCTCCCAACAAGCGCTTCTTTAATGTCAATAGCTTAACAGTGGGCTCTCATGGAGCCTCACAGATACTCAGAGCAATGTTGGAACCTCCCAACACCAAACTTAGAGTTGGACTGTGGGGGCTCTGTTTAACTCTGTATTGAGAGAAGCTCTTCATGCTTCCTCTCCATGGTTACAGAGGGATATCCTTGAGCTTTAAACACAAGGGAGTCTTCATTCACTTGAATGATCAATTCTCCTCTGTCAACACCAATCATAGCTTTTGCTGTGGCTAGGAAGGGTCTGCCAAGGATGATGGATTCATCCATACACTTCCCAGTCTCTAGGATTATGAAATCAGCAGGGATGTAATGGTCTTCAACCTTTACCAAGATATCCTCTACAAGTCCATAAGCCTGTTTCTTTGAATTGTCTGCCATCTCCAGTAAGATTCTTGCAGCTTGTACCTCAATGATCCCTAGCTTCTCCATTACAGAGAGAAGCATGAGGTTTATACTTGACCCCAGGTCACACAGAGCCTTCTCAAAGATCGTGGTGCCTATGGTACAAGGATTAAGAATTTTTCAGGGTCTTGTCTCTTCAGAGGTAATTTCTGCCTAGTCAAGTCATCCAGTTCTTTGATGAGCAATGGAGGTTCATCCTCCCAAGTCTCATTACCAAACAACTTGGCATTTAGCTTCATGATTGCTCCAAGGTACTTAGCAACTTGCTCTTCAGTAACATCTTCATCCTCTTCAGAGGCAGAATACTCATCAGAGCTCATGAATGGCAGAAGTAAATTCAATGGAATCTCTATGGTCTCTATGTGAGCCTCAGATTCCCATGGTTCCTCATCAGGGAACTCCATGGAGGCCAGTGGACGTCCATTGAGGTCTTCCTCAGTGGAGATCACTGCCTCTTCCTCCTCTCCAGGTTCGGCCGTGTGGGTTGTGGTTATGGCCTTACACTCTCTTTTTAGATTCTCTTCTGTATTGCTTGGGAGAGTACTAGGAGGGAGTTCAGAAATTTTCTTACTCAGCTGACCCACTTGTGCCTCTAAATTTCTAATGGAGGACCTTGTTTCAGTCATGAAACTTTGAGTGGTTGAGTAGGTGCAGTAAAGTCACCAAGCACCTTCCTTGCATTGTTGGCATTGTTGTTTTCGACTGCCATGGCTTCTTCTTCCTTGAAAAGCTCTGTTAGGCCCTCTAGAGAGAATTGTGCTTTAGCTTCTCTTAGCTTTCTCTTCAAGATCCTTTCAGGTTCAGGATCAGCTTGAACAAATATGCCTTTATCTTTGCTCCTGCTCATATGAAAGAGAAGAGAACAAGAAAGTAGGGAATCCTCTATGTCACAGTGTAGAGATTCCTTGAGATGTCAGAGGAAAAGAAGAATAGAAGGAGGAGGCAGATAGAAGAGAATTTGAACTTATCAAGAGGGATAGAGTTCGAATTGCACCTTGAGGAGGAGTGTTAGTCCCTTAAATAGATGGATGTGAGAAGAGGGGAAGAATTTTTGAAAATAAATTAAAAAGATTTTGAAATAATAAAAAGAAATTTGAAAATTTGATTGAGATTTTCGAAAATAAAGATTAGGAAAGAAATTAAGTGATTTTTGAAAAAGATTTTGAAATTAGAAATCAAAAAGATATGATTGAGAAGATATGATTGAAAATCAATTTTAAAAAAGAAAGTTTTAAAATTAAAGTTGATTACTTGACTAACAAGAAATTAAAAGATATGATTCTTAAAATTTAAAATTTGATCCTTTCTTAATAGGCAAGTAACAACTTGAAAATTTTGAAGTAAATCATTAATTATAGCAAGGATTTTCGAAAATTATAATAAAAAAATGGAAAGAAATTGATTTTGAAGAGATATGATTGAAAATATATGATTTGAAAAAGATTTGATTTTGAAAAATTATGAAAATTTGAAAAAGATTTGAATTAAAAACAAAATCTTCCCTCTAGTGTCCTCCTGGCGTTGAACGCCCAGAATGGCATCCATTCTCGCGTTTAATGCCCAAAATCCTACCTTTTTGGGCGTTAAACGCTCAGCCAGGTACCTTGGCTGGCGTTTAAACGCCAGTTTTCCTTCTTCACTGGGCGATTTGAACGCCCAGCTTTTTCTGTTTGATTCCTCTGTTGAATGTTCTGAATCTTCAATTCTCTGTATTATTGACTTGAAAAGACATAGTTTTGAGATTTTTTTTTTTTTGAATTTTTCAATGATGAGAAACAATCAAAATACAACTAATCTTAGGAAACTCAAAATCAAACAAACAATGCATGCAGGACACCAAACTTAAAAATTTTCATATAAGAGACACTAACAAATTGAGAATGCATATGAGAAACAACAAAACACACAAAACAAGAGAATTTAAAGATCAGAGCAATGAAATCATCAAGAACAACTTGAAGATTAATGAAGAACATAATGCATGTAATTTTCGAAAATTATAGGTATGCAATTGACACCAAACATAAAAGTAGACACTAGACTCAAACAAGAAACATAAAATATTTTTGATTTTTATGATTTTATAAATTTTTTTGTGATTTTTTCGAAAATTGAGTGGCAAAGAAAATAAAGGGGTTCAAAATTTTTAATAAGAGTTCTAGAAATCATTGCAATGCTAGTCTAAGACTCCGGTCCAGGAATTAGACATGGCTTACTAGCCAGCCAAGCTTTCAATGAAAGCTCTGGTCCAAAACACTAGACATGGCCAATGGCCAGCCAAGCTTTAGCAGATCATTGCTAACAACAGCAAAATTGATAGAAATCAACAAGCTCTTGTGATGATAAGTTGAAACCTCGGTCCAAAAATTTAGACATGGTTTCACAACCAGCCAGACTTTAACAGATCATCATGAAACTCTAGAATTCATTCTTAAAAACTCTGAAGAACAAAATAGAAAAAAAAAATTTTGTATTAAAAAAATTTTCAAAAATAAAAAGTAAAATTACCTAATCTAAGCAACAAGATGAACTGTCAGTTGTCCAAACTCGAACAATCCCCGACAACGGCGCCAAAAACTTGGTGCACAAAATTTTGATCATCAACAATGGCGCCAAAGGACTTGGAGCTCTTAAATGTGAATCACACTTTGTCACAATTCCGCACAACTAACCAGCAAGTGCACTGGGTCGTCCAAATAATACCTTACGTGAGTAAGGGTCGATCCCACGGAGACTGTCGGCTTGAAGCAAGCTATGGTAACCTTGTAAATCTCAGTCAGGCGGATTCAGATGGTAATGGAGAATTGATAATTAAAAGATAAATAAAACATAAAATAAAGATAGAGACATTTATGTAATTCTTTGGTTGGAATTTCAGATAAGCGTATGAAGATGCTTTGTTCCTCCTGAACCTCAGCTTTTCTATTGCCTTCTTCCAATCATTCATACTCCTTTCCATGGTAAGCTTTATGTTGGGCATCACCGTTGTCAATGGCTACTTCCTGTCCTCTCAGTGAAAACGTTCCAAATGCGCTGTCACCGCACGGCTAATCATCTGTCGGTTCTCGATCATGTTGGAATAGGATCTATTGATCCTTTTGCGTCTGTCACACGCCCAACAATCGCGAGTTTGAAGCTCGTCACAGTCATCCCTTCCTAGATCCTACTCAGAATACCACCGACAAGGTTTAGACATTCCAGATCTCAGGAATGGCCACTAATAATTCTAGCCTATACCACAAAGGTTCCAATCTTAGATTAGAAATCTAAGAGATACACATTCAAGCTTGTTTGCATGTAGAACGGAAGTGGTTGTCAGTCACGCGTTCATAGGTGAGAATGGTGATAAGTGTCATATAATCATCACATTCATCATGTTCTTGGGTTCGAATGAATATCTTGGAGAAGAAATAGACTTGAGTTGAATAGGAAAACAATAGTACTTGTATTAATTCATGAAGAACAGCAGAGCTCCACACCTTAATCTATGGTGTGTAGAAAATCCACCGTTAAAAATACAAAAGTGATAATGGAGGTCATTGGCTTCGGCCACAGAGAGGGAACCTGAAGAACCAAGATGAAAATACAATAGTAAAAGGTCCTATTTATAGAGAACTAGTAGCCTAGGATTTACAGAAATAAGTAATTAATGCAGAAATCTTCTTCCGGGCCCACTTGGTGTGTGCTTGGGCTGAACATTGAAGCTTTCACATGTAGAGACTTTTCTTGGAGTTAAACGCCAGCTTTTGTGCCATTTTGGGCGTTTAACTCCAGCTTTTGTGCCAGTTCTGGCGTTAAACGCCAGAATTCTTGAGCTGACTTGGAACGCCGGTTTGGACCATTAAATCTTGGGCAAAGTATGGACTGTTATATATTGCTGGAAAGCCCAGGATGTCTACTTTTCAACGCAATTGAGAGCTCGCCAATTAGGCTTCTGTAGCTCTAGAAAATTTACTTTGAGTGCACGGAGGTCAGAATTCAACAGCATCTGCAGTCCTTTTTCAGCCTCTGAATCAGATTTTTGCTCAGGTCCCTCAATTTCAGCCAGAAAATACCTGAAATCACAGAAAAACATAAAAACTCATAGTAAAGTCCAGAAGTGTGAATTTTAAATAAAAACTAATCAAAACATAATAAAAACTAACTAAAACATACTAAAAACATACTAAAAACAATGCCAAAAAGCGTATAAATTATCCGCTCATCATCTGACTAGATTAATCGGTTGACTATTGCTTGCTTAATTCGTTATTCCTCGTGGGATTGACACTCACTCACCTGAGTTATTATTTGATACAACCCGATGTACTTGCGGGTGTTTTGTGGTTTATAAAATACGCATAAAGTTTTTGGCGCCGTTTCCGGGGATTAATTGTGTTTAACAAACTACCAATCAATTGATTGCCTATATTAGACCCTTTAGTTTTTGTTTATTTACTATTATTGTTTCATCCCCCCTGGGAATTTCCTTCGTTATTGTGAAGGGAATTCCAAATTGATTTTCTTGTTGTTTTTGTTTATGCAGAACAACAGGGATAAAGAACCTCTTCAATACGATTCTGAGATTGAAAGAACTCTTTGACGATAAAGAAAACAAGCTAGAAATCAAAGGGTTGAACAAGAAATTGAAGAGGCAGTAAAAGAAGAGCTTGAATTCAACATGGCAGAGAATGCAACTCACAATGCTAATGCTCCTCAATCTAGGAGAACCCTTGGATCTTTCACTACTCCTAATCTAGGAAATTGTGGAAGTAGCATTGTGACACCTACTGTCAATGCTAACAATTTTGAATTGAAGCCTCAGCTTGTTACATTGGTTTAACAGAATTGTCAATCCAGTGGGAGCCTACAAGAAGATCCAAATTTATTTATCTCCAATTTCTTGCAAATTTATGACACTTGTCAAAGATAAATGGCATCCCAGATGAGGTTTATCGTTTGTTGCTCTTTCCTTTTGCTGAATGGGATCGAGCTAAGCAGTGGCTGGATAATCAGCGCAAGGAGAGCATAGCCACATGGGAGGACTTGATCACTAAGTTCCTAAACAAGTTCTTCCTGCCTCAGAGGTTGACTAAGCTCAGAACAAACGTTCAGCCATTCAGATAGCATGAAGGAAAGTCCCTCTATCAGGCTTGGGAGAGGTACAAAGAGATGCTCAAAAAGTGCCTTTCGGATATGTTTATAGACTGGGTCCAACTCCAGATATTCTATGATAGGATAACCCCTGTCTCTCAGGTTTTCTTGGATAATTCGGCTGGAATATCTTTGCATATGAAGACGACCACTGATGAAGCACTGGAGTCGATTGAAATGGTAGCCAACAATCAATATCTCTATTCCTCTGAAAGATCAATGAAGAAAGGAGTCACGGAGTTAGACGCTTTAGCTACCATTTTGGCTCAAAATAAAGTCATGTCCAACAAATTAATGCAATTACTCAATACCTAGAGACAATGCAAGTCTTGGCAGTGAGCTCTCAAGAGAACTTTTATGGTGTGAATAATGGACTATCTCAAGGCAAAGGCATGGAATATAGTCTATCGTCTCTAGAGCAAGTGAGTTATATGAGCAATCCTTCAAGGCCACCTCAAAATGATCCCTTCTCCAAGACTTACAATCCAAGGTAGAGGAATCACCTAAATTTTGGGTGGAAAAATTAAAGTCAAAGGTCCAATAATTTCATAAACAACCATCAACAGAGCCATTTTAACCCTCAGCACAACACCTTTAATCCTCACCACCAAAACCAAAACAACCACCCTTAAAACCATTCTCACTAACAACCACCTCCTACACAATCCACTCAACAAGACTCTCAGAGGCTTTCTAGTCTTAAATTGGCCTTAGAAAAGCTATCCCAAACTACTGCCTCATTCATGGAGGATACCAGGACCAACCTCAAGAATCAAGTATCTTCATTGAGAAATTTGATAGTACAAGTAGGCCAAATTACTCAACAAGTAGTAAAACCTACTAAAAAATCTTCCCAAATGACACTATCCAAACCCCAAAGAAGAATGTAAAGTCATTAGTTTAAGAAGTGGAAGGGTGCTGGGAAAGAAAGAACATGAAACTCATATTGGCAAGAATAGAGAAGAAGCTCCAGAGGTTGATAAATTGCAAGAAGAACACATGACACCTTCTACCCAACAGGAACAAATTCAAGCCTCCAAAGATGCACCAAAAGATAAAATCCATGTGCCTGAATATAAGTCAAGAAATCTATACCCTCAAAGATTGCAAAAAGAGGCCAAGTATTAACAATTTTCTAAGTTTCTGGAAATCTTCAAGAAGCTCCAAATAAATATTCCTTTTACTGAAGCTCTTAAACAAATGCCCTTATATTCAAAGTTTTTGAAAGAGTTGAATTTCAAGAAAAGAAATTGGAGGGAGAATGAAACCGTGGTGCTTACAAAGGAGTGTAGTGCCATAATTCAAAAGAACCTTGAGAAATTGAAAGATCGAGGAAGCTTTGGGATTTCTTGTACCATTGGAGAGGTGACTGTTGAGAGAGCCTTGTGTGATCTTGGAGCTAGCAACAATCTCATATTTTTATCCTTGATGCAGAAACTCCAAATTGAAGAGGTAAAACCTACCCGAATTTCTTTATAGTTGGCTGACCGCTCTCTTAAATTTCCTTTAGGTCTTGTTGAGAATTTATTGGTGAAGGTGGGATTTTCATATTCCCTACGGATGTTGTCATCTTGGATATGGAAGAGGATGTCAATGCCTCTATTATATTGGGGAGCCTTTCCTTGCTACAAGGAAAGCATTAATTGATGTTCAAAAATGTTAATTAACATTGAGGGTGAATGATGAATGATGCACATTTTTAGAATGTCCACAACTGAACCGGCAAGTGTACTGGGTCATCCAAGTAATACCTTAGGTGAGTGAGGGTCGATCCCACGAGGAATGATGGATTGAGCAACAATGGTAGACTAATTGGTTTAGTTAGGCAGACAGAATAGTTGGTTTTGTGGTTTCCAAAAGCATTAAACAGTAAATCAAAGAGTAAAGGAAGCAAATAAGAGAATTGGTGAGAAATCAATGAGAGAAAACAGTTAAGGTATCAGAGATGTTTACTTTTTCGTGTTAAGTTTTCTTACCAACCATTTTAATCATGGAAGATTCATTTCATGGCAAACTGTAATTGACTAAACCCTAATGTCTTAGTGATTTAGTCTCCTCTAACCTTCATCAACCACTAATGTGTTGGTCACTTGATTCCGATTAGAGGGTTAAGTTCAAATCTAGTTTATGGCCACAAAAACCCTAATTACTCAAAGCTAAGAGGATTATATGTCATGTATTTTGACTAGTTCAAGTAATTAGCAATTTAGGAAGAATTTACTTTCAAGCTGTTGTTCAGGTGAGGTCCTCTTCCAAGGGTCACAAGAACGCAAATAGAATAAAGGTCATACTTTCGTTCTACCCAGATTCATAAAATGAAGAACATAAGTAATCCTTGAAACTGAATCAATATATTAACTAAAATAGAAAAGAAATAGTTTTAATCCATAGAAATAAACAGAGCTCCTTACCTTAACCAAGGAGGTTTACTGCCTTATGACTTAGAGAGAAAACTAGGGTTCTGAAAAGTGAAACGTGCGGAAGTGAGAAGATCCCCCTAAAGGGTGAATCTTTTCCCTTTTATATCTAACCTAATTTGATTTAAACCTAAATAAAATAATAAATCCTAAAACCAAAAGATATTGTTTGTAATTAAAAATTACAAAAATAAAATAAAAGATAACTAATAAAAGCTAAATCCACTTGAAGATGCTTCATTGATGTGGGCTTGGCTCGGATTGCCTGGCACTAAATGCCAGTTGGCCATTTAACGCCCAAAGATGCAGAAAGCTTCTTGTTTTGTAAGGCTTGTTAGCACTAAACGGCAACTAGGTGTTTAATCCATTGGTGCAAGAGGCATTAGAAGAGGAAGAGCTTAATGAATCACTTGAGTCCTCTGTTAAAGTTGAAGTGGGTGAAATTGAGGAGTGCCCACCACCCAAGGAAGCAACATATATTCCTTCAAAGGAAGAAGGGCCACCAAAGCTTGAATTAAAGCCCCTACCTCTCTCTCTAAAATATGTTTTCCTTAGAGAGGCAAAGACATATCCTGTGATAATCAATTCTCTATTAAACACTTGTGAGGAAGAGGCATTAATCAAGGTGCTTAAGGAATAAGAAATGTAACACCCCAATTACCCCAAGCCTTACCTCTAGCCATAAAGCCAAGGTTAATCAGAGGTTACGACAGTCCTAAGGCTTATACACATTTATATAGAAAGAAATAATATAATCTAGAAGCCCGATAAAGGAATAAAGCTCAAGGTCGCATAATGCGGAGTTACATACGTGAAGCATTCGCACACGGTAACTAAACGCATTCGGTACGAAAGGATACAAAACATAATATATACAACCTTGCAATAAAGCTCATTAAGTACAAGGTATTAATTAATAGATCAACAAAGTAAGTAGATATATATATATAACCAGAAAAATACAGAGTCTTTGAGAATAAAACAGTTTATACAACCTATCTCTCATGTAAGCCTCTAAGGCCCTAAAGTCTAAAACAAAAAAAAAAGTGAGAAAGTACTATAACAAAATAAAATCGAAATACACCAGGGAGAAACCATACTCTGCTCTGCCACCATGTTCGCAATTTCACCGAGGTTAATTATGACCTACATCTGAAAAACAACAACAAAGAATGGAATGAGAACCGGAGGTTCTCAGTATGGTAATAGTACCCAATGATGTAAGATGTAAGGCTCTGGGACGCTGAAGGCAATCCTAGAACTTCACATCACATACGGATATTCAAGCTTAGAACAAAATAAATAAATATATAAAGAACTTAAACCATAAACGGGGTTATCTAAACTTAGGGGAATTCTAACTAATACTAGTCACACCGTTGTATCCCACAGCCCTCGCCAACCTAACCTCCGTGCGATCCCATCACCACCGCCTACCTAACCTCCTCAGCACCAGACAATCACAACTAATGCAAACAAGTAAAACACAGATAATATTCATATACAACAAGTAGTTCAAGAAGCAGGTAGGCATGTTATATAATTAGGCAAACTCAAGTAAACAAAGCAAGCAAGCATATAAAAGATGCATATGATGAATGTCTGTCCTATTGGCTGTGATATCACATGTCGGTTATTGCCAAACCCGACAGAAAATCCGGTCGACAACTCCCGATTAGTCTCTCTATTGTGCATAAGGAGGGAAATTCCGAGGGATGAGTGCCCTACTACCTTCTCCTTTCAGAGGAAAATATTCCGAGGGAGAGTGCCCTACCACCTTCCTCTGGCTATCATATGATTCCGTGGGTTAGTGCCCTACCACCTTGCAATCAGAGAGAAGTCGCATTTTCAGGAGGAATAGTTCCGATGGATAAATGCCCTACCACCTTCTCCTTTCAGAGGGAAATATTCCGAGAGAGCATGCCCTACCACCTTCCTCTGGTTGCGAGAAATATGAGTGAGAAGCCCAGCTTCAACCCTCACATCCGAACGTAGGCGGGAGACAGCCACAGCCCCTACGATGGAGAACAATACATATCATAATCACATAGGTCACTACTCATAGCACACTTCCACTCATACTCATTCCATTAACCATATTTATTTCTTTCCAAGTTCTCATCTCATCACAACCGTCATCAATTCATAACTTTCCGTTCTGAACTCACTAGTTCGTCAATCTCTCAATTCATATGCCCTCCTTCCTTCTCACTCTACCAAACCCGTCCTCACTACACCAGAAACCTAAACATCCGTTCTATAACTTTATAAAATACTACCAAGTCAAACCTCCTAGGGCCTTTTCCATGTTTTAATGCCCAAAAATAAGCCCAAGAGTCTTAAAATGGTGTCACAGGAGCTTACAAGCTTGTTGGGAAGGTAAAATAGTTGAAAACAAGTTTTAAAATTAGGAAACAGGGCATGTGCGTACGCACAAGGGTGTGCGTGCGCACACCCAGGAAGATTTTAAAGTGTGCGTACGTACAGGTACGAAAATTCACAAGTCTGTTCACTCGCACAAGCTGTGCTAGAGCCCCCAACAAATTGACCTTCCCAACGTGTGCGTGCGCACAGGGCTGTGTGTACGCACAGGTTGTAATTCATTATTAGTATGTACGCGCACAAGCTGTGCTAACGTTGCGAACAGGGAGCCTTTCCCTGCATGTGCGTACGCACAGGTCTGTGCGTTCGCACAGATCAAGATTTTCGCAGGGTTGTGCGTGCGCACAAGGCTGTGCGTGTGCACATACCAGACATCACAAAATTCTGCAACTTTGCAGAATTTTAGAATTTTAAGACGAACTTTGAATGATCATAACTTCCCCTACAAAAACCCAAATCTTACAAACTTTATATCAAATTGAAGGGTTTTCAATGAATTTGGAAAACTGAGGTAAAAGTTATGATCAAACAAAGTTCATCAAAACCCACTTTTACCAAAAGTCTCAAAACCTCAACATTACCAACATTTCCAACCAAAACCAAATCAAAACCTACCCAATCATTATAAACCACTACCACACTCAACCTCTTACCTCTTCATATCATTCTCCTCCCTTTCACACCTAAATTACTCAACCATTATACCATATCTCACCACCAATCCATAACTTTCCCTTCAATCATAATTCCACACTCATAATCATCATCATTCAACAACAACCTCAATAACCAAACAAATCCTCATCAATTCCAATAATCATTACCAAAAAAATATAACATTAACCAAGTCCATCATAAAACTCATCAACACCAATTACACTCATCAATCATCATTAATTACACTTACCAACCATAAAATCATCATCAACATCCATCTTCAAATCTCAATACCCACCAAGATAATTCATCAATATTCATCATCTATCAATACCAAGCATCACACCCAAACTCATTTCATCTCAATCTAATTATTTCATACCATATTTATCATTACAACATCATATTTCATCAATACACTCAAAAATCATCAACCCATCATAATTCATCATAAATCATCATTCAACAACTCAAATCCTCAAATTATTATACATCATCATCATACAACAATCCGAACATCCAATTTAATTCAATCCTATCCTATGGGTCACTAGCTTAAGTGTCCAGAAACATTACATATTACATAAAGAAAACCAAAACCATACCTTGGCCGATTCTCAAATGCTCCAAATACCAAAACAAAACCTCCAAACTTGATCCAAAGCCTCAACCAACTCCAACAAACACCAAAGCTCAAACTAACAACACATATATCACCAAAATCAAAACCTAAGATACATAAAACATCTAAACATAAGGGTTTAGTAAAACCTTACCTTACCCAACAAGATTAGGGGTAAAATCCAATAATTACCCACTACTAGAGATCACCTAAACAAGCAAAACTACAAAATCTACTCAAAACCATAACCTCAAAAATGCAGAAATCTAAGGCACGAAACTGGGAAGTGAGATGCGGTTTTCTACCGGATTTTCCTAAAAAGAAATGTAGAGCTCGACAAGAGCTTCGCGTGGCCACAAACGGCTCGTCAATCGGAGCTCCGGATCAAAAGTTATGGAGCTTTGAAGTAGGAGGTGAATAGTGTTTTTTCTCTCTTCTCCCCTCTCGTTCTTGCAGCTAGTGTGTATGTGTTTATGGGTGTGTTGTGTTGAATGGGTTCATTAATGAACCCTTATATATGTTGGGTTTGGGCCCAACTTGGGCCGGGTCTAACCCGTTAGCATTTTTAGCCCGTTCGGTGATAAACCCCAATTTTGTAGTTTATATTGTGTAGAATTTGAGGGATTTTGTCAATATTTTCCGCAATTATTCACAAGAATTGCATGGTTTTGTGTTCTCTTCCTAATATTGCTTCATGATGGAAAACATGCTTCTTTTGCCTTAAAATTGCCATACTTTGATCCTCTTTTATTACCATTCGATTCCGTGATGTGTTTGTTGAGTGATTCCAGAGTTTATAGGGCAAGAATGGCCTAGAAGAGAGAAAGAAAACATGCACAAATGGAAGGAACATGAAGAATTGGATTTTGGGGAATTCAGCTTTGACGCGCATGCACATCTCACGCGCACGCGTGGGTGCGGAAAGTTGGGAATGGCGCGCGAAGATTGGCGCATCCGCGTGGATTAGCGAAATCTCCATCGATGCGCACGTGTGCTGGACGCGCACGCGTGGATCGCGAAATTCAATCGATGTGCACGCGTGCATGACGTGTACGCGTGACAAGCTGCATGAGATCTCATTAAAAGAAATCGTGCCTGGCAATTTCTGAGGCTCAACAGGCCCAAATTCAAGCTGGTTCTGCATGGAAAAGACCCAAGAATTCTAGGGGGAAAGGGGGGATCATCCATTACACACTTAGACACAATTTTAGCTAGTTTTTGGTTTTTTGGTTCTTCTAGGGAGAGAAACCCTTGTTCCTCTCTTGATCTAGTTTGATTTGATCTTCCCTTGTTGAATTCTAAATTAGATCTTGTTGATTTCTAGTTTTGATTACTTAATTTGAATTCCTTAGTATAATTTTGTTAGATCTTGTGTTAGATTTATGTTTTCTTGTCAATTATCATTTTCTACCCATTTGTGAATCTTGTGGATCTTGAATTGTTAATGTTACATTGATGATTTCCATGATTAATTGTGTTGTTTGAGTGATTTTCCATTGATAATTGTTAGTGGATACCTTTTAATTTCAATTTAATTGCATTTTGAATATGTCTTTTAGTAATGCTTACCATGTGTTTGATGAAATGTTTCCTTTAATTATAGAGTAGTTTTCTTTACTCTTGGCCTAGGCTAAGGGAATTGGGTAAACTTGAGTCATTAGGTCTAATTGGTTTGATGATTTGAGAACCCTTAGTGGTCAAGTTGATACCCATTGACACTAACCCACTACTAAGTCCATTGGTAGTTGGATTGGGACTTGTGAGTTGAGATTGATCAAGCCACTTGACGTACCTCAAGCTTAGGAGTAAATATTACGTACTTAAAGCTCTTAGAGGTAGACCTAGTGAGTTTGGTTCCTCATAATTGTCAAGATATGGTTATTAGATAAGGATAGTGATCCCAATTTCTCTGCCTATCCAAGAGTTGCTTTTATTAATCATATTTGAAACCCAAAAATTCCAATTGCTTTGTCTTAGTTATAGTTACTTGTTTAGTTTTAGAGTAGAATTATATTGGATGTTCTCTTATTAGTTTGGAATTGCTCATACCTTGCTTTAGTTACTTGAATTAGTTTCTTGCACTTTAAGATTTCTTGCTTGTTAAGTCTCTTAGTTTAAATTCTTGCTCATGACTTGCAACCCCGGAACTCTAACCAATGTTGATGCACATGTTTGCCCATTCCTTGTGAGACGACCCGAGGTTTGAATACTTCGGTTACTTTTATTGGGGTTGAACTTGTGACAACCAATTCCTTAAAATTTGATCCGAGGGTCGATTATCGGTTTGGACTATACTATTACGAAACTAATTTGAGAAATTCTAGACCGGTATAAATTCTTGGTGCATCAAATTTTTGGCGCCGTTGCCGGGGATTGGTTGCAACGTATGCCTTAACATTGGTTATGTGAATATGTGAATAGTGTAGATAGTTTACTTGCTTTCAATACTTAGTTGTAGTCTAGATTTCTTTTGTATACGTGCTATGATTCCCAAGTTTGATGACTCGGTCTCAACCAAATTCTAGCTTAGCCGAGTTTGACCCTGAGATTGAAAGAACTTTGTTACACACTCGGCAAGCTAGACGGCGGTTGGACTATACGGCTAGTACTTCGGCCTCTCTTGAGGAGCATACCGAATCACTAGACGGTACCGAGAGTGACTTGGAGTCCGCTACTTCTTATTCTTCTGTTGGCACCACTAATACATCGTTGCATCCCATAGGTGAACCATACATGGCGGAGCCACGCTAGATCACTCTACATGAACAAGGGGCTCCAGATATCATACTTCAACCATTGCAAGAAAGGTATCCCAACCTTAACCCAAACTTTGAGTTGAAGAATAGCTTGATAAATCTATTCCCTAAGTATCATGGGTTGCCGGGTTAAGACCCTATCCGACATCTGAGAGATTTTCAAGTTGCTTGTTCTACGGCTCGAAGACATGGTGCCGATGAGGTGGCTATTATGGTTTTTGCCTTTCCCTTCTCTCTTGAGGGGCAAGCAAAAACATGGTTTTATTCGCAACCGGATGAGATCGTGACCAATTGGGATTTCTTGAGAAGAGAGTTTCTAGACAAATTCTTTCTGCCGGAGAAGACCGACTACATCCGGAAGGAGATTTCGGGTATAATGCAAAAGGACCAAGAGAGTTTGTATGAGTATTAGACTCGGTTCAAGAGGCTATTGGAATCTTGTCCACACCATGGATTAGATACTCATTTGCTCATTAGCTACTTCACCGGAGGTCTTTGTGCGGAAGATAGAAGATTGCTCACCGCTTCTAGTGGTAGTTCCCTTTCCAAAAACAAGATGACAGGAGAAGCTTGGAGCTTGATAAATGATGTTTCCGAGGCTACACAACATGTAAGGGTAAGAAGCAATCTCCTCAAGGGTGTGGTAGAAGCACCACCTTCCGAAGCAAGCTTAACTAAGGTGCTTGAGGATATGACCACTATCCTTACGGAGATGCATAAAGAGCAGAAGGCATTCTATTCTATCCAAGCCATTCAAGCTCCACCCCAAGTTGCTCAACTTGAAGGCCCTCCTAGAATTTGTGGTTTGTGCTCTAGCACCACGCATTACACCGATCAATCTCAACAAATTCAAAAGGAGTACACCCTTGCCGTAGCCAATGTGAACTACAACAACCATCCACCCTGTCCCTCTCAAGGCCAAAATAACTACTCTCATGGCAATAATCACAATCAAGGGTGGAGGGATAATGCACAAGGGGGCAATCAAAATCAAAGATAGAATAATTCTTCTTCTCACTACAACAACAATCACCAATCCTCATCCCAATACCACCATAACAACAACAACCACCAAGCCAACCATTCGGCCCAACTTTGGGCCAAACATTTAACACTAACTTTCATTTTTCCTTTTCTAATATGTTTCTAGGATTTTCTACTGTTCTCACTTTTTCTCGCACAAAACCGGGCATACTTAAACCGGTTCGACCGGTTTAACTGTCGGTTCGTGGTTTTTCATGATTTTTCGCAGAAAACACATTTTCTAACTTGGAAAGACCTACTGAGTCCAAAAATTATATTTAAATCCCTAAATTCTCATTCTAACTTTCTGGAACTTAATTTGGGAATTTAAATTATTTTATTCGTGAAAACCCCAGTTCTTACACAAAATAACACTTGGTTGGACTATTGTGACCTTAAGGGAATAAGTCCAGCAATGTGTATGTACAAGATTTTGCTTAAAGAGGATGCTAAACCAGTGGTGCAAATACAAAAGAGGCTTAATCATACAATGAAGGAAGTAGTTCAAAAGGAAGTGATGAAGCTGTGGGAAGCCGGCATTATTTACCCAATCTCTGATAGCTCCTGGGTGAGTATACAAGTTGTTCCTAAGAAAGGACGAGTGACAGTGGTGGCCAATGACAAGAATGAACTTATCCTTACAAGAACTGTAACCAGCTGGAGGATAAGCATTGATTATAGGCGGCTCAACACTACCACAAGGAAGGATCACTTCCCTCTTCCTTTTATTGATCAGATGCTAGAGAGGTTGGCCGAACATGCTGTTTATTGTTTCTTGGATGAATACTCCGGTTACAACTAAATTGCCGTGGAACCTCATGATCAAGAGAAGACAACATTTACGTGTCCCTTTGGAGTCTTTTCTTACCGTCGTATGCCCTTCAGTTTGTGGAATTCTCCTGTGACTTTCCAAAGGTGCATACTTTCCATCTTTTTTTGTATGATTAAAAAATTTATTGAGGTTTTTATGGATGACTTCTTTGTTTTTCATGATTCTTTTGAAGGGTACTTTCAACATCTAGCCTTGGTCTTGAGAAAGTTCCAAGAAACTAACCTTATTTTAAATTGGAAAAAATGCCACTTTATGGCCACTGAAGGCATACTTCTTGAACACCGCATCTCAAGCAAAGGAATAGAAATTGATAAGGCCAAAATAGAGGTAATTGAGAAATTACCACCCCTTGTAAATGCCAAGGGCATAAGGAGTTTCTTGGGTCATGTAGGCTTCTATAGAAGATTCATCAAAGATTTTTCTAAAATAGCAAAGCCATTGAGCAATCTTCTAATTGCTGATGCACCTTTTCACTTTGATGATAAATGCTTGCATGCCTTTGAAACTCTTAAAGCCAGGTTTGTCTCTATACCCATTATTGATCCTCCTAATTGGACTCACCATTTGAATTGATGTGTGATGCAAGTGATGTTGCAATTGGAGCTCTTTTGGGGCAAAGGCAATATAAGCTTCTTCATGTTATATACTACGCAAGTATGGTACTAAATGAAGCTCAAAGGAATTATACAACTACTGAGAAAAAGTTACTTGTTGTGGTATTTACATTTGATAAGTTAAGATCCTATTTAGTTAGTTCAAAGGTTATTGTTTACATTGATCACTCTGCTCTTAAGTACCTTTTGACAAAGCAGGACTCTAAACCAAGATTGATTAGGTGGGTGCTCCTCTTACAAGAATTTGATATTGAAATCCGAGATAGGAAGGGTTCCGAGAATCAAATAGCGGACCACCTTTCTCAGATTAAACCAGTGAAAGCACAAGAACCTCTACTTCCCCTTCATGAAAAGTTCCCTGATGAGCATTTGTTTATGATTCATGAGACACCTTGGTTTGCTGATATGGCCAATTACAAGGCCGGGAGGATAATATCAAAGGAACTTACTAAGGGACAAATCAAAAAGCTATAACATGATGCTCGATACTTCCTTTGGGATGATTGATGTAGTGGGATTTGCACTGGTTAGGAATTTCACTCTAGAAAAGAAATGTCTTCGTCGATAGTATAGTCCAAACTAGAAAGTAGATCCCAAATATCATAGTTTAAAATTTCTAATTCAAATAACCGAGAGTAATTAAACCTCGAGTCGTCTTCCCTAGGAACTAATGTCAACAAGTGCATAAAATTGGTTGCAAGAACAAAGGGTATTTTTTTTTATAAAGAAACAAGGAATTAAAGGAATTAAAGAACGATCCAAAATTGTAATTAATAAACTAATGAAGGAATCAAAGAATTATGTATGTAATATGAACAAGTAATGCTTTAAAGTGATGGAAAAGTGGTTCAAAACATAAATAGAACCTTGACTTGGGATGAGTTATGGAATTCCTTCATTGCCATAAGTACAACTGTGATAATTATAATGGATTAATCTCACTAAATCAACCCTTAACATAGAAGAATAGGTCAATTGAGCATAATTGTTATTAATCCACAAATTCTAACTAACTTACTAATTATCTTAGTAAGAAGCTAGCGTTAGTGGAAACAATAACAACTAACAACCCAAGAATTATCACTAAATGTCGGACATTATAACTCTAGTATTCCATAATTTCATTTTCCCAAGCCAAGGGGTGGACATTTATCTCATAATCAAAATTGGAATTTTATCAAACACATAGTGGGCATAATCATAAAACATGGCAAAATTGAAAAAATGATGAAAACTATGAACCACAAAAGAACGAAATCAATAATGGCAATCCAATAGACATATAAAAACCATCAAACATCAAATTCATTAACCAAAACTCAAAATTGCAAAACTATATATATATTGACAAAGGAAATCAAAATATATGAAAGTGTAGAACAGGTAATGTAATAAAAGAGAAATTAAAGAAATACTTACAATGAGATTGCCAAATCCAAGATCAAAATTGAACTATAAAATGCTACATTGAAAACCTAATTAAAACCCTAAGAGAGAATTTGTATGCTACACTACTCCTACTCCTACTATGTGTTTTTTTCTAATCTCAAATGAGCTCCCCTTGATATGTGTTGTTGTCCCTACATATAGCACCTTAAACCAGCCTTCAGGACTTTAGAAATGGGCCAAAAGAGCCCCAAAATCGTGAACCACGTGCTTCATTAATGAAGTCACGCGCTGGTACCTGTGCGTACGCACATATCTGTGCGTACGCACACTTCGCTGAATTTTCACTTGTCACGCGCATAGAGTGTTGTGCGTACTCACGCATGCTGATTTCCTTCTGATGCGCATGAACTGGATGCTGTGCGTACGCACACATGGCTGTGTGCTTTTCCTTTGTTTTCTTCATGTGTTCTCCCTTTGTACATACTTCCTTCCACTTTTGCCTTGCCAATCTTTCCTCTAGGACATAAAATCACTCAACAAACATGTCATGACATCGAATGCCATAAAAGTGGAATTAAAATCATTAATTTAAGTACAAAAATGTATGTTTTCAAATTTAAGTCCAATTTAGGGATCAAACACAAAAGTATGCTATTTTGGTGATTAAGTGTGAGTTTATATGATAAAATCCATTCAAATTAAGCCAAAATATATCGTCAAATATAGATTCATCAATTCTCCCACACTTAAACAATAGCATGTCCTCATGCTAACTCAAACAAGCAGAATGATCAAGGGTAACCACTTATTGAATGCAACTATCTATATGCGTGCAAGTATACTATATACTATATATATATATACCTATCTATACTATAGTGTACTATGAATTTGGTGAAAATAAATCAACAGATTTTCAAGCAAGTATAGACATATAGGGCTAAGAAAAGAAATAATTCAATGCAATCAAAATCTAAAGAATTGATTCAACTGATCAAAATAAAGCAACTTGCATGAATGCATGACAAGAGAGATGGAGACATAGAATTGAGTAATTGAACCCTCGCTAGGTGTGTATACACTCTTATCACTCGGTGTTTAGGGTTTAATCACTCAAGTCTCCTCTAATCATACTTTCAAGGATTTTCTTTTCATCTAACATTCAACAAACGTGTGATGCATGAATGCAAGTATCATGAGGTCTTTAGAAGGTTGTAATGGAGTTGGGGTAAGGGTAAGATGAATATATGGCTAAGTGGACTAAAAGTTTAAATCTTTGATTAGCTTAAGTATCCAACTCAACCTATATCAATCAAATCACAAAAATACATTTTAGCCACCCATTACTTCTTTTCACACACATTCAGGCCTTAGTTTCTATTCAGAATACATATGCATTTCTTATTAATTTTTTCTTTTCTTTGGGATAACTTTTGTCCCATCTATTATTTTTTTTCATTTCATTTTTTTCTTTTCTATGACAAATGCATATAGTTAAAGCAAATTGATACATGAATGTGCACCCATTTTCCAAATTTTCCATGAAATACCCAAAATAAATATTTTTATTCGCTACCAATGTTTTCTAAGATTTGCCCCACACTTAAATGAAACACACACCTTAACCTAAGCTAATAAAAGAAGCAATTCAAAGTTATTCATGATTTTTTGCTTAAGGTTGTGATGTGGTGATATTTCAAACAATGGGGTTAATTAAGGCTCAAAGGGTTAACAATGGTAGATGTAAGGGTATGGCTATATGGGTGAGTAAACTTTAATTGAAATAATAGCCTTAATAATGCTCAATGCGTTCAAACATCAACTATTGGAAATAAAGAATCAAGCAAAACCAAGATTACAATCATAGAAAGAGAAAAATACTCTATGAACAAAATTGTGGTTAGAATGTGTAACCACTCATTAAAGCTCAAAGACTCACAAGGAATTTTGTTCTATCTCTCTTTTATGCTCCATAAAAAATTATTCAAGCAAGTTTAAAAATAATTTTCTAAATCAATTCAATAGAACGCCCTAAAAACAAAATTCTTGAAACTCATTGTTGTTTGTCACCAAAATTATTTCCTATATGTATGTATGATGTGATGGATGAAATTTTCAAAAATTTTCTAGTTCTCTTCCTAATTCTCAACATCCAAAAACTACATGAACAATTAGGACAAAATTGAACTAGGTGCTATACTATTCACATCATCCAATCACAACTTCTATCTATAAAATATATACCATGCAAAAGATGCAAAATGCAATAGATATAAACTATGAATAGTATAAGATATTTGAACTAGAAGAAAATGCAATGCAACAATCAAAAACACTCCAAATATCTACAAGAAACATAATAAAAAGAAACAAAAAATAAAGTGTAAAGTGTTCAGAAAAGAAAGTTTACGCCCCAAAAATGGCGAATCCTCCCCCACACTTAAGCATTGCATGGTCTTCCGTGCATGAACACAATACGGGGAGAATGAAGCTTTACATTCCTCCACCTTCAGCTGGTGGATGCGGGGGCTTGGGTTGTGTAAAAACCTCCGAGTCCAATGCATTTTCGGCATCTTTGTCCACGGTATCCTTCTCCTCTCCTGGCTCCTTGCCTTCACGTCTCATCCTCAAAAAGAACGAATAAAGTATAATTAAGAATCATAGGGCAAGTAGCACAAAAAGGTAAAGTACGAAGCAAATAAGCATCTAATTGAGGAATTTTGCATAGTGGTGTGGTATGATGAAAATGAGCCATGTGTGTATTCCAATTATGCGCGCAGTTGGAACACACACAACGGCTGGTGAAAACGGCATCCACACAATCAAAATTTAAGCATGAATTCCTCAATTAAATGGCCTAGGTCGTAAGTAAATATAAGCAAGATCCAAGGCATAGAGAAACCTACGTAACCACAACTAAAGTAAATTGAGCATTTGAGATATTGGATATTGAAATTGTCCAAGTGAAAGCACAAAATTGATATAGAAGCACAACAAACAATAACCAATGTATTGATGAAAAGAAAACTCCTTATTCATCTTGAAACATAATGAAATATTCACATGGTAAAGGTACTTGTTGCAAAAAGTGATAAGCTTGATAAGAATCAAGTTGAGTCACTCAAACAAATGCAAGACATTAACAAGAAACAAGTACCGATTATGTGATGAATTTGATATGAAAATCATGATGAACAAGTAATTTCAACTCAATTCACTAATATTCAATGTACTTACAAATAATTTGTCCTAGGGTACAATCAAAACATGAATTTTCAAACCCACTAGATACTAGTAAATTAAAGCAGAGTATAAGTGCATTGATGTAAATTTCAAACAAGAAACAACCCAATCAACATCACACAAACACTTGCAATTTATTTAATTAACAAACAACCAAACCAAAACTAATATAATTAATAAAATGAAAATGAAATACAATGAAAACTAAGTAAAACAAGTAGAGAAACATGGTAAAAGCAATAGAAGAGAGGGATGGAGGTGGAGAAAGTGCGTTAGGGCTTAATGCAAAGAGCAATCAAAAGTTTTCCCAAAACAACACTTGTGTGTACGCACACTAGGTGAAACAGGGGAAGTGAGCAGATGCACAAGGGTGTGTGAACGCTCTGAATAGAGAGGGGATTAAGAAGTGTGTGTACGCACAAGCTTGTGCGTACACACATAACACTTTTCTTTTCTTTTTTTTCTTTTTTTTAAGGAAAGGATCATGTGTGTGCGCGCACAACGGTCCGTGCGTACGCACAAGAACAAAATTGGGCAGGAGTTCATGCACACAGGGGGTGCCAGTGCTCCCAATAGAATGGGTGTAAGGGAGTGTGCGTACGCACGATATGGTGCGTACGCATGCAATGCGCGAAAAAATGGTTGGTGTGCATGCACATGCACAAAGCGCAAAACACAGGGGAATGCACACGCACAAGGCGTGCGAGCGCTTTGGCTGGGTGCATACGCACAGGACATGATTTTTAGTGATTGTGTGCGTGAGTACACCCCTATTTTTCCAAAAATATTTCTTCAAAAATCTAAGGTATTGAACCTTAGCTCGACCAAAATCCAGCCCCACAACATTCAAAACTTCACAAAATCATGATCCATACTAAAATCAACATATCTAAGCTCAAAATTAAACTAATCCTAAGCTAGCTAAAAGAAGCAAAATGCAATGAAACAAGACTATGAACAAAGAGAAATAATAAGAAAGATGTTACAATGGTGGGGTGTCTCCCACCTAGCACTTTGGTTTATAGTCCTTAAGTTGGACTTGTTGAGGAGACTCTTGTTAGGGTGGCTTGTGTTTCCACTCCTCCTTAAATCTCCATCCATGCCTGGTCCTTAAAGCTCCTCCGGGATCCCATATTTTAGTTTCCCGTTCTCCTTCTTGTTGATCTTTATTGTTCAAGACGGATGGACGAGCTCTCAAATGATCCGTGAAGCAACCCAACATTTTCCGAAAACCACTCAATTGCGCTTCACACCATGCTAGAATCCCAACACTTGAATTGGCTTTCTTAAAGGGCTTTGGACTCCTTTGGCAACCCACACCTCTTTCTCCACCATGTACCAACCCAAGAAAGACCTTGAGTTGGTAGTCCGTCTCCAAGATAGCATATTGATGGGGCCAATGAAGTTCATAGACGAAATTGTCACCCACTCAATATGCTCTTGGAATGGAATTGCTTCCCCACCAACTTCCTCTTCCCCCTCACTTAAATCATAACAAGGAGGTTGTGAGAAGTCTACCTCCATCTCTCTCTCAAACTCAATGGAAAGAGGCTCACTAAGATCATTAAGGGGATTGACCAAGGAGGACAAAAAATCATTAATGATGGAATCCTCATCTTGATCAATCTCCCTCAATTCCCCATTTCTCTCCTCCGGTTCACTTTTCTCACCTTCCTCCTCTTGTTGCGCTTCAAACCTTAGCTCTTGACAGGCGAAAAAATGCCGATTAAGAATTTATAATGGAAATAACGTTGCAAGTACAGTTCTTAACCGACGAATTCCCACTATCAATTTAGAAGATGTCACAATTTAAGAATAAAATACTGGGAGTAGAATTCCCAGGTCATTTCCCAAAGAGTTGACACAGTAGTATAAATTATTGATCAGGAATTTTCTGAGAAATTTTGGAGTTGGGAATTAGAAAAATAAAATGATTATCAATTAAAGCAATAAAAATTAACAAGAGATTATATATATTTGAAATAAAAAGCCTTGACTAGGAGAAAATTAATCGGAATTTCTATCCTTGTTGAATATTCCCAAGTATAATAGTAAGAGGTTGTTGCTTCTACTTCGTTATCCTTTACCTAATAAAGGAAAGTCAAGTAACTAACCAACTCTGATTCACAAGTCCTAATCCCTTCCTAGGGAAGGATTAGAGTTAGTGACTAGAGAGTCAGCCAAAAACTTCCAATTACAAATTAATACTTGAGTATTCCAACTCAAGGGTCTCCTATTAATTAACCCCAAAGTCAAGTTGGGAGTCTACTCCATTGACATGGATGCCATTTTCGCAAACATGTAAAGGGAGTAGAAAGAAGACATGGTAATTAAAATTAATTTAATAAAAGCAATTTTTGAACTAATAAATTAATTCGAGATAATCAAACAAATAATGTAATTAAATGTAAAAATAACTCTTTGCATTAATAAATTCCAAAATTAAAGATATCCATATGTAACTCTGAACAAACTGAATGGAAAGAAAAAGAGTAAGGAAATAAGAAAGCAAACTGTAGTGACAAAGACTTCAATCGAAGGTAGTAACTCTCTCAAGATCCAATCCAAAAGCGTAAAATTAAAAATCTATGAATGTGAAGAATCCTAGAGGAAGTAGTTTTTCTCTCCCAGATTTCAAAAACTAAAAACTAAAAACTAAGTGAATGTGAATGTCCCTTGAGTCCCTGCTTGTCCCCTAGCTCTAGTCCGTGTTTCTGGGCCAAAAACTGGGTCCAAAACCAGCCCAAAATCGCCCCCAGCATTTTCTGCAGTTGCAGCATGTTACGCACGTCACGCGTACGCGTGAACCATGCGTGCGCGTTGATGGTCACATGTCATCTCCTTTATTTCTTGTGTTTCTTCAACTTTTTGCATGCTTCCTTTCCATCCTCTAAGCCATTCCTATCCTATAAAGCCTAAAAACACTTAACACACAGATCACGACATCAAATGATAAAGAGGGGAATTAAAAATTAGCAAATTTAATGCCAAAGAAGCATGTTTCCAATCATAGTACAAATTTAGGAAGGATTTGTAAAACCATGCAATTTGTATGAATAAGTGTGTGAAGAGCTGATAAAAACCACTCAATTTAGCACAAGATAAACTGTAAATAGCGGTTTATCAATCTCCCCACACTTAAACATTAGCATGTCCTCATGCTAAGCTCAAGGAGACCAAAAGAATGAATGGGGGAAAGTAAGACTCATGCAATGCAACCTATGTATATGAATGCAACTATATGCTAAGATGTTTCTATCTACTTGGTTAAAAGTAAACAAGTTCTCCAAGACAAATATAAATCAGGTTCCACTAATTCAAATCACACAATAAGAGGCAAGTAAACTTGTAAGAAGATAGCTCATGAAAGCCGAAAACACAGTATCAAGCATTGAAACCTCGCTGGAAATGTATATGCACTCTAATCGCTCAAGTGTCTAGGGTTAATCCACTCTAATCTCCTCTAGTCATGCTTTCTAAAACTTTGTTCTTCATCTAACCAATCAACAAATATTTAGTGTACAAATGCAAACATCATGAGGTCTTTTCAAGGTTGTAATGAGGCTAAGGTAAGCGTGAGGATATATGTATGGCCAAGTGAGTTACACTTTGAATCTTTGACTAACCTAAGTTCTCATCTAACACACACACGCACTCTATAATTCTAAAATAATGCCTAGCTATCCAAAATCTCACTTTTGTATATTTCACATACTCATGTATCAATTTTTAATTCCATTACATATGCATTGATCTTTTATTGAAATTAACATTGGGGTGACTTTATCCCCTATTTATTTCTTGTTTTTCTTTTCTTTTCTTTTCTTTTTTTGAATATGAATGAAAACATAACATATCACTGCATATGGTTTTTTTGATTTCACATGAGTAAGCACCCAAATTCCCAATAATTGTCAATAAAAACACAAGACATTCTCATTAACCCAAGTTCCCACATTTCCCCACACTTAGTTGACACACACTATCTTAAGTTAACCAAAGATTTAAATCGGGTAATTAATTATTTTTCCACTTAAGGTTAGTGATGTGGTAATATAAAGAACAAATCGAGATTAAAAGGCTCAAAGTGGCAAACAAGAGTAAATAAAATGGTAGGCTATTTGGGATAAGTGAGCTAATAACAAATGATGACCTCAATCATATGTATGCATGCATATACACTAAACAATGGACATATAGAATGGAACAAACTATAGATTGCAATCATAGAGAAGAGAACACACAAGAATAAAAATCATGGTTAAATAATGTAACCATATAATTAAGCTCAAAATCTCACAGGTTGTGTGTTCTTAGCCCAAAAACCATGTTCAAAATTACAATCCTCAAACAAGTTTAACACAAATTTGAATTTGAATTAGTGAAACACTATAAAATAGGGTCTTGAAGAGAAAGTTATTACTTCAACCAAGCAAAACATACATGCAAGAAATTATTACCATGCAATCTATCCTATCTAACAAAAGAAGAAATAAAATGTTGGTTTTAAGAGAGAGAGATTACCTCCGGAAGTCAAGGACTGACCTCCCCACACTTAAGGCTTGGCACGGTCCTCCGTGCCATAAGTAAGGAGCAAGGTGGGGCTGGTAGCATCACCTTCACTGTCGGGGTCATCATGGCTCTCTGTGCTGGTAGGTGAGGTGGAGTCCGGGGTATCCTTCTGTTCTGGAGGTGGGTGAGTACTAACAATGAGCTCCTTCGGATAGGTGTATCGGCGCTTGTTGCGGCGCTCTATTTGCTCTATCCGCCGGTCTTGCCGGTCTAACCTCTGAAGGATCTGAAGGAACATCTGATGGGTGGATGGTGCTTGTGATGTGGATGATGGTGGAGCAGAAGAAGGAGGAGTGTCCAAAGATGGGCCTGGAGGCTAGCTCGCAGAAGGGACTGGGGGTCTCATGTACTTCCCATTCGGGACATACTGATCGGTCCTAGGGATCATGGTCTTCGTGTCCCTAATCTGATAGGTAACACCTGATACAGAGACTAAATCTGAAACCAATGCGAGAAAAGGCAGGTTACCCGTGATCTGCACGTGTCCCATTGCCTGCCGGATGAGTCGGGGCAGGTTGAGAGGTTGTTCCATAAGGATGCACCAGATGAGAACAGCCATGTCCGCTGTGAAGGTAGACTCGTGAATGCTCGGAAAGATATAATGGGACATAATCTGTGCCCACACGCAAGCCTCTAATGTAAGTGCTTGGGCTGAGATACTCTTGGGTTTTGACCGGTGTTGCCCATAGATCCAGGTGCTGCCAGGTTGGGCTATAACTCCAAGGATGCTGTCCCAGTCAAACTGATACATATGGCGCTTAAGCTGGGCCTCTTGATAAGCATCCAATCCCTCTAGGCTAGGTGAAAGATCCAGTGCTCTCTGTATGGCATCCTCGGAGACAGGGATTTACTGCTGACGAACATAGATAGTCTACAGGGTAGGCGAGTAGAAGTTTGAGTAAAATTTGACTACCCATGATAGATTGGCCTCCCGTGGTTGCCTCTTTAAGAATTCCCACTGTCTCTTTTCGATACGGGGTTCCAAAAAATCAATAAAATATGGAGGATGAGTAGATGCTCATTATTGTAGTTTCTCTCGGCTAGGATGGGGAACATCTGCTCGTAGTAACGGTTAGTGAAACGTGTGGAGTCCCATGCGGGAAAGGCTTTTTTCGCTTCATCAACTTTGATGATCCTCTTCACCCACTTTATTGGCGACTTGACGCTTGTAGATGGTGGCGCCTTAACCGGTGCTCTCTTGGTTCCTCTCCTTGCCTGTGGCTTTTCAGAAGCCTTCTCTTTTCCTCTTTTAGTGGCCATCCTAAAGAAGGAAGAAAGAGAATTAATTTCAAGTATAGTTAACTAACAATCAGAAGGAAGAAAGTCCAAGTAATAATGAATACCAAAGAAAAAGAAATGTCTTATACATGGTAGCTACAACATGCAAGGGAGACATTAAGTAAAATCATGAAGACAATTCATAACAATTAGATGCAAGAGGATTAAAATTATGCAAGTAATAGGCATGAGAAGCATAACTCAAGCATCAATTATTAAATGTACCAAATTAAAGAGCACTTGTATGATAATCTCAATACATGTGTATTGCAAGTGTTGTGAAAGAGAGAGGCATCAAAGTGTGAGAGTAAAATAGAATAGAATTCAAAATGCCATGAGAGCTTTTTCACAAACACTTGGTGTGCAAGTTAAAATAGGAGTTAAATTAATTAATCCAAGTGTATATGAGACCCAAAATAAAATGTCAATTGTCAAATTACCCCTCATAATATCCACAAGCTCAAATGTAATAAAATAATACCCAAATAAAGCTCCAACACCAACATAAAAATGCATGATAAAAGAATGAAAAAGAAATTATAAATAACTAAGCTAATTTAAAATTTAAAATAAATAAAAATAATCAAATACAATAAATGAAAGAAGAATGAAAGAGTAGAGGAGAGGGAGAAAAGAAACCTTAGGAAGAAGATGAAAATAGGGAGGTGAGTGGAAGTAAGAATGAGAGAAGAGGAGTAGGAATGGTAGAGGAGAAAGAAAAGGAAATTGTAGTTACCGGAGTTAGTGATCTCCGGTGGTGGTCCGCCGGTGGTGTGGAAAAAGGAAAGAAGAAAGAAGTAAGAAGTAAGGAGTAAGAAGAGGGAAAGAAGAAAGAATTAGGATTTGGGAGGGAAGAATAATTAAAATCTGGGCGGTGCGCTCGATAAGTGATACGGCGCATGCGACGCGCACGCGTACCCCACACTTACGCGTGGGTGGCGCAAAAGTGGAGGCGACGCGTAAGCGTCGGTCACGCGTACGCGTGACCTTGGCTGTGCTAATTGCGTGAATCCAACCGCGCGCACGCGCAATTCTCTGTTCGATTTGCACTGGGGCCAAAATTGCATATGACGCGTGTGTGTCAGGCACGCGCACACGTGGATGGCCATAAAGTTAAAATGACGCGTACGCGTTAGGGACACGTACGCGTGGGTGAATTTGTGCCTCCAGCACACTTCCCGCGTCAGATCATCACAACTCTCTGTTCAAACATTCATTTACGCTGATTTCCATGTCCACGTGTACGCGTGGGTTGCCAAAACCGCAAGTGACTCGCACGCATGGGCTTGCTTATGCGCAAGGCACGCTTCCTGCACAGCTCCCGCGTAACTCTCTGGTCAATTCTATGGTTTGGCGCATTCACGCATGACGCGTACAAGAGAATGCCTTTTGGCTTATATAATGCACCGGCTACTTTCCAAAGATGCATGATGAGTATCTTTTCAGATCTTATTGAGAATTGTATGGAAGTTTTTATGGATGATTTCAGTGTATATGAGGATTCCTTTAACCTTTGCTTGGAAAGTTTAGCTAGAGTATTAGACAGGTGTGTTAGTTCAAACCTTGTATTGAATTTTGAAAAATGTCACTTTATGGTAAAACAAGGGATTGTTCTAGGACATGTTGTCTCCAATACTGGTATTTCTGTAGATTCAGCAAAAGTAAATGTCATTTCTAGTTTACCTTACCCCTCCTCCGTGAGGGAAGTCCGTTCGTTCCTTAGCCATACATATTTCTATAGGAGATTCATTAAGGACTTCAGTAAGGTAGCATTACCTTTATCCAGACTGCTGCAGAAAGATATTGAGTTCGAGTTCAGTGAGGATTGCATGCAAGAATTTGATAAGCTGAAGATTGCCCTGACTCAAGCTCCAATTGTGAGAGGACCAGACTGGAGCCAGCCATTTGAGATTATGTGTGATGCCTCCAACCATGCAGTAAGAGTGGCGCTGGCTCAGCGCAAAGGTAAGGATCCTTTCGTAATTGCTTATGCGTCTAAGACCTTAGATGCTGCTCAGTCTAATTATACTACTACTGAAAAAGAGCTTCTTGCTATTGTTTTTGCTCTGGATAAATTTCGAGCCTATTTACTTGGTACTAAGGTGGTAGTGTACTCAGACCATGCAGCTCTAAAATATTTATTAGCTAAAAAAGAGTCTAAACCAAGGCTAATACGTTGGATACTACTGCTGCAAGAATTTGATTTAGAAATTAAGGATAGGAGTGGTAACCAGAATTTAGTGGCAGACCACTTGAGTCGCCTTGAGCACATTAAGGATGACTCCACTCCTATCAATGATACTTTCCCATTTGATAGCTTGCATGCAGTATCTGAAGTAGCTCCTTGGTATGCACCTATAGCTAATTATCTAGTTAGCCATACTTTCCCTCCCAATTTTACTAAGCATCAGAGAGACAAGCTGAAAAGCGAGTCTAAATATTATATATGGGATGATCCATATTTATGGAGGTGTGGTGCTGACCAGGTAATTAGAAAGTGTGTACCCCAATCAGAATTCCAGTCCATTTTAGAGGCCTGCCACTCTTCTAAGAGTGGAGGACATTTTGGCCCTCAAAGAACAGCTAGAAAAATCTTAGACGGTGGATTCTGGTGGCCTACTCTTTTTAAAGACGCTGCTGCTTTTTGTAAATCTTGTTTCCCATGCCAAAGGTTTGGTAATATATCCAAGAGCGATGAGATGCCTCAACAGATTATGCTTTCCTGTGAAATTTTTTATGTTTGGGGTATTGACTTCATGGGTCCATTTCCAAACTCTAGTAGTTACCTTTATATATTGTTAGCTGTAGATTATGTCGCTAAATGGGTGGAAGCAATTCCTACCCGTACTGATGATGCTAACATTGTTGTTTCCTTTGTTAGAAACCATATTATCTGTCACTTTGGATCACCACGAGCAATCGTGAGGGATCAAGGCACTCACTTTTGTAATAGGAGATTAACAGGATTATTGAAGAAGCATGGGATTGTTCACAAAGTAGCAACAGCTTATCATCCCCAGACCAATGGACAAGCAAAAGTGTCTAACAGGGAGATTAAACGCATTCTGGAGAAGATAGTAAAACCTCATAGGAAGGACTGGAGTGACAGGCTACAAGATGCACTCTGGGCATATAGAAAAGCGTACAAGACACCCATTGGGATGAGCCCCTTCTGCTTAGTGTACGGAAAGGCTTGCCACCTTCCAGTAGAGGTGGAACACAAGGTTTTCTGGGCTGTGAAGGAGTGCAACATGAATTTTGAGGAAGCTGGCGCTGAAAGGAAGCTGCAACTGGCAAAATTGGAGAACCTTTGCCTAGAAGCATATGACAACTCCAGGCAATACAAAGAGAAGATGAAGGCTATCCATGACAAGCATATAAAAAGGAGAGAGTTCAAACCAGGGGAGTTAGTTCTTCTTTATAACTCCAGACTGAGGATCATGCCAGGCAAACTGAGATCAAGATGGGAAGGTCCCTATAGAGTAGAAAAGGCAGAGCCATACGAAGTTTTTCACCTGTGTCATCCTTCTAGCTCCAAATTCATCAAGGTCAATGGACATCGCCCAAAGCTTTATCATGGAGAGAAGATGAAGGATAACAAAGAGCTAGAGGTCTTCCTTTTGGAAGACCCACCAACAGAAGCAGAATGAGCTTGAAGATCGTCCAACTTAAGGACGTAAAAGCAAAGTGCTAGGTGGGAGACAACCCACCATGGTATGATCGTTCCGTTTCAGTCTTAGTTTTGTTTTATCTTATTTTACTTTATTTTTCTTAAAGGACTCTTCTCATAATCTCTGCATATAGTCTGCATTTGCATTTGAATTTGCATTCTGCATATAAAAAAAAAAAGAAGAGAAGCATGCGATGCGCGAGCTTCGCTGACGCGTCCGCGTCATATGTGCATTCGAAACAAGAAGAAAAGAAGCAGAGAGTCATGCGGGAGCATGGCTAGAGGCGTGCCTTAGGCACAAACACGCCCACGCGAATGCGTCCCTGACGCGTCTGTGTCACCTGCAAAATCAGCCCTCCACGTGTGCGCGTCACCCACGCGCACGTGTGACCCTACAAAATCGACGTAAAGAGGTGTATGGCAGAGAGTTCTGATGGAGTGGGGCTGGAATGGTGCTGGAAGCATAAGCCTTATCACGCGTACGCGTCCCCACGCGTACGCATCATTTTTCCAAAACAGGCCACTCACGCGTGCGCGTCCGTCACGCGCACGCGTCACTCTAAATTTTGGTAATGTGCGTATGAAACAGAGAGTTGTGCATGCGCAGGGCTGCACTCGCGCCAATAGCACAATTCAAATCACGCGTCTGCATCCCTGACGCGTCCACGTCACGTGAAAATAGCACCAACCACGCGATCGCGTGCTCCACGCGTCCGCGTCGCATGCGACGCACAGTTTAACTAGACCTGTGCCAGAATTCCTATCTTTTCTTTCCCAATCCTAATTTTTTCTTTTCCTTTCTTATTTATTTCTTCTTCCTTCTTTCTTCTTTATTCCTTCTTACTTTTTAGCTTTTCCCTTCCTCTTCAACCTCTTCATCAAGGTTCCTTTCTTTTCTTTTTCCCTTTTTACTTTTTCATTATTATTTTTATTTATGTTTTCTTCTTTTTTTTCTTTTTACTTTCATTATCTCTTTTTTCTTTTTCTTTCTTTTTCTTTATACATTCTTTTGATTGGTGTTAGAAATTTAATTGGGTGATTGTTTTCTTCTATAATTGCTTGTGGATTATTAAGGAATTGTTTGACAATTAATATTACTTCCTAAGGGTTGTTTGCATGTTCAAATTCAATACTTTCAATAACATATTTACCATGCATGCTAAGTGTTTGTGAAAAAGCCCGTATGGAATTGTGCATACTTAAATATTATATTCTTCTACTCTAATGCCTGTTTTTCACAAAACTCCTTAAATATTTTATTAAATGAATATAATTGTCAATACAAACGTGATGGCTAGTTTGTTACGAGTGATAATACATTTAAGTAATTAATGCTTGATCTATGCTACTCATGCATTTTCCAGCATGCCAATAAACATATTGCATCTAATTGCCATGACATGCACTTGCTATATTTCCATTGATGAACTTATCACATGTAGTCGCGACCATGTGTTAACGACGTCCTTCTTTATCGTACCTTGATTATCACTTATACCATCCTCTTCCTTGCTCTAACCCTTAATTTTAAAGTTACTTACTTTTTTTCTTTTCAGGATGGCCACCAAGAAAGGAAAATAGAAAGCTACTCCCAAACTACCGGCAAGGAAAGGAACAAAAAGAGCACTAGCTGCGGAACCATCTTCAACAGCAGTAAAGCCCTCAACAAAGCGAGTCAAGAGGATCATCAAGGTCGATGAAAAAAAGAAAGCCTTTCCAGCAAAGGACACTACGTGGTTCACTAACCGCTACTGTGAGCAGATGTTCCCCATCCTGGTTGAGAGGAACTATAATAATGAGTACCTTCTCATCCTCCCGACCAATATTATTGAATTTGTTGAGCCCCGAATTGAACAAAGACAATGGGGATTCCTACGGAGACAGCCACGGCAAGTCAATCTTTCATGCGTAGTTGAATTCTACTCAAACTTTCACATGCCAACCCTGCAGTCTGTCTATGTCCGTCAGAAGTAAGTTCCCATAACTGAAGAGGCCATTCAGCAAGCTTTAGATCTTCTACCTGCTCTAGAAGGATTGGACGCATTCCAAAAAGCCTCATTCAAGCGCCAGACATACCAATTTGACTAGGATGCCGTTCTCAGAGTTATAGCAGAAGCTGGCAGCAGATGGACCTATGGATATCATCGATCCCGACCTAAGGGCATATTGGCTTCAGCACTCACCTTGGAGGCTCGAGTATGGGCACAGATTATGTCCCATTACGTTTTTCGAGCACTCACGAGTCTTCCTTCACTGCAGACATGGTTGTTCTACTCTGGTGTATCCTTACGGACCAGCCACTCAATTTACCAAGACACATCTGGAATGTTATGGGACACGTACAGATTGCGGGCAACCTACCTTTTCCTGCCTTGGTTTCAGATCTAGTCTCAGCAGCCAGAGTTTTCTACAAAGCTGGGGACACCAAGACCATGATCCCACAGGATGATCAGTACCTCCCTAACGGGAAGTACATCAGACCAACAGCAACTACTACCAACAGGACTACAGAACCAGCCGAAGAAATTCCTTCTCCTTCCACATCACAAGCACCTTCAACAAACCAACTGCTCCATTAGATACTTGAGAGGTTGGACCAGATTG
>NC_029791.2:50056619-50085065 GCF_000816755.2 Arachis ipaensis | reverse complement strand
GTCGTAACAAGCGCAGATTTACATACCTCAAGGAGCTACTTGTTGGTAACCACCCACCTGAAGAAGACCGAGACACCCCGGACTCCACTTTATTTACCAACACAGGGAGCCATGACGGTCCCGATTGTAGAGATGCTGTTACCAACCCATCTTTGTTCCTGACTGATGGCACCGAGGATTGTGCCAAGCTTTAAGTGTGGGGAGGTCGGTCAGTACCTGACTTTCAGAGGTAATTTCTCTTTCTTAGCACCAATAAATTATTTATTTTTCTTTTGTTTAGGATAAGATAGATTGCATAGTAATAGGTAATTTCATGCATGTTCTATTTGGTTGAAAAATAATAAGTTTCTTTTTAAGACTCTATTTTTGAAAAAAATTCACTAATTTAAATCAAAACTTTGTGTTAAAACCTGTTTGAAGACTGTAAATTGGAACATAAATGATAGCTAAAGAACACACAACCTGTGAGAATTGAGCTTAATTACATGGTTACATTATTTAACCATAAAAATTTTATTCTTGTGTGTTTGCTTCTCTATGATTGTAATCGATATTTTGTTCCAACTTATATGTACAATATTTAATGTGTTATATGCATGCATATGAATGAGGCCATTATTTTATTAGCTCACTTATCCCAAATAGCCTACCATTTCAATCACCTTTGTTAGCCACTTTGAGCCTTTTAATCCCCATTTATTCTGTATTTTACCACATCACTAGCCTTAAGCAGAAAAACAAATTAATTACCCCAAATTGAATCTTTGGTTAGCTTAAGTTAGAGATTGTGTATCAATTAAGTGTGGAGAACTGTGGGAACTTGGGTTGATGAAAGTGTACAGCGTTTCATTAATAAAATATTTGAAATTTGGGTACCTACTCATGTGAAACCAGAAAAAAATTAAAAATCCGTGTGCATTGATATGTTATATTTACTTTTATATTTTTAATCGATATAAAAAAAATAAATACAAAAAAAAAGAAAAAAAGAAAAAAATCCAAAAATATTCAATAAATAAGTAAATAAATAAGGGGACAAAATTACTCCAATGCTAAGTTAAGTTGATAAAAGATCAATGCATGTGTGATACAAGTTAAGAGAAAAGTTTATGCATGAGTATGTGATACAAAAGAGGGAAAATTTTGGGTAGCTAGGCATGAATTTAAAAGTATGTAGAGTATGTATAGGTGAAAGCTTAGGTTGATCAAGGATTCAATTTATAGCTCACTTAGCCATATATATATACCCTCACCCTTACCTTGGCCCCATTACAACCTTGAAAAGACCTCATGATGTTTGCATTGGTACATTAAATACTTGTTGATTGGTTAGGTGAAGAACAAAGTTTAGAAAGCATGACTAGGAAAGATTAGAGTGATTACCCTATATACTAGAGTGATTAGAGTGCACATATACTATCAGTAAGGGTTCAAAGCTTAATTCTATGTTCCCTGCTTTCATGAGCTGTCTTCTTACAAGTTCACTTGTTTTTACTGTGTGATTTTAATTAGTGATATTTGATTTATATTTGTCTTGAAGAAATTATTTACTTTTAACCAAGTAGATGAAATTATTTTAGCATATAGTTGCATTCATACATAGGTTGCATTGCATTGCATGAGTCTTACTTTTCCCTACTCATTTATTTTATCTCCTTGAGCTAAGCATGAGGACATGCTAATGTTTAAGTGTGGGGAGGTTGATAAACCACTATTTTATGGTTTATCTTGTGTTTAATTGAGTGGTTTCATCAAGTCTTTACCCACTTATTCATATGATTTGTATGATTTTACAACCCCTTCCTAGTTTTGTTCTATGGTTGAAAACTTACTTCCTAGAGATCTTTAATTAGTATATTTTAATTCTCCTTTATACCATTCGATGTCGTGATCCGTGTGTTAAGTGTTTCAGGCTTTATAGGGTAGGGATAGCTTAGAGAATGGAGAGGAAGCTTGCAAAAATGGAAGGAACACAAGAAACCAAGGAGATAACTAGCGAGCACCGACGCGCACGCATGGCTCACGCAAGCGCGCGGAATGGAGAAATTTTCAACGACGCGTGCGCGTGCCTGACGCGTACGCGTGGATTGGAGTTCTGCAAGATGACGCGTGCGCATGCCTGACGCGTACGCATGACAAGGAAATTCGCCAAATGGCGCGCACGCGTGACTGACGCGTATGCGTGACCTGCGCGATCTGCAGAAATAACAGAAAATGATGGGGGTGATTTTGGGCTGAGTTTTGACCCAGTTTTCGGCCCAGAAACACAGAATAGAGCCAGAGAACATGCACAGACACATAGAGACATTCACACATTCTCATTAGCATAGTTTTAGGTTTTTAGATCTGAATCTAGAGAGAGAACTACTCTTCCTCTAGGTTTTTCTTTACATTCATAGTTTATTAGTTTTATGCTTTTGCTTTGGATATTGAAGAGTCATCACCTCTGTTGAAGATACTATTCTAGTTTGTTTTCTTACTCCCTATTTATTTATTCCATATTCTTAATTCTTGTTTAGAGTGGTGATTGGATTATTTTGGATTTATTAATGCAAAGGATTACTTTTATTTTTAATTAATTCTCAATCCCTATTTTATTTAATTTATCATGTCTACTTCTTATATTTTTATGAGCGTTATATTCATATCAATGGAGTAGATTCCCAACTTGACATGGGGGTTGATTAAAAGGAGACACTTGAGTTGGAATGCTTAAGTGATTAGTTAAATTGAAAGTTGTTGGCTAATTCTGTATTTACTAACGCTAGACCTTCCCAAGGGAGAGGACTAGGATTTGCGAATAAGAGTTAGCTCAATCACTTGACTTTCCTTTATTTAGTAAGGGTTAACTAAGTGAAAATAATAACCTCTTTATACTACACTTGAGAGAATTCCAACAAGGATAGAACTTCCAATTAATCATTCTCCCAGTCAAGGATTTTTAATTAAAGTATATATTTCTCTTTTAAATTACAATTATTTATTTTCTATCATTCAACTCTCAAAATCCTTGGAAAACTCCTGATTAATAACTTAGCACCTTTTCTAGCAACTCGTTGGGAGACGACCTGAGACTCATACTCCCAGTATTTTTATTCTAAACTTTTGTGACAACCTTTCTAAATTGATGGGGCGGATTTTTGCTGGTTAAGGGCTATACTCGCAACGCTGTTCTATTATATTATAATCTCTTAATTGGTCTAACCTCTGCCACGCATCAGTGATCCAGGTCCATGCATGGTTACTATTACTATAGAGGGTGTAAAATTTTCTGACTGCATGTGTGATTTAGGTGTGTGTGTGAGTATTATGCCATTATCTGTATATGATGCTTTGAGGCTCCCTCCCTTAAAAAGGTCGGCAGCACGTTTTATTTTGGCAGATAAAAGAATAATCTCGGTGGTAGGAATTGCTGAGGACGTGCTGGTGAGCATTAAGGGGCTAACATTCTTTATTGACTTTTATATTTTAGAGATGCCCCCTAATGACTCAGGAAGACCGTCTTTCATCCTCCTTGGAAGGCCATATCTGAAGACTTCAAGGTTCAAATTGGATGCCTTTTTAGGCACTTGTTCTTTTGAGATAGATGGCAGAGCAGTGAGTTTCAATTTGGATGAAGTTATGAAGCACCCTCCGGAAGACCACTCCGTCTTCCAGTGCAACATCATTGATGAAACTGTAGCTGCAGTTCACCAAGAAGAAGTAGAAGAGAGGCACATGGAGCAAGGTGCAAGTGTGGAAAAACCCTCTGAATAAGATGAAGACACCTTGCCACCTTCACTAGCTCCAGATGATCAAGTGCCCAGCCATGAGCAGAAAATGGAGTTGAAGCCCCTTCCACCCCACCTCAAGTATGCTTACCTTGAGGATAATCAGAAGTTCCCAGTCATAATTGCAAAGGAACTCACTTTCCAACAGGAGGAGCAGCTGCTTAGTGTGCTGAGAAGACACAAAAAAGCAATTGGGTGGAGCTTGGCGAATATAGTAGGCATCAGCCCTCAAGTTTGTGAGCACTGGATAGTTTTAGGAGAGGGAGCAAGGCATGTCCATCAACCTCAAAGGTGGTTGAACCTCACCATCTTAGAAGTTGTCAAGAAGGAAGTGACCAGACTGCTTGAAGCTGACATCATCTATCCAATCTAGGATAGTGAATGGGTCAGCCCAGTACAAGTAGTGCCCAAGAAGTCGGGAGTCACAACAGTGAAGAATGAGCATGGAGAGCTCCTGACAACTAGAGTGCAGAACTCCTGGAGGGTGTGCATTGATTATAGGCGCCTCAACCAGGCTACTCGCAAGGATCACTACCCCCTGCCCTTCATCGATCAGATGCTTGATCGCTTGTCAGGTAAATCACACTACTACTTTTTAGATAGTTACACTGGCTATTTTCATATTCATATAGCTCCTAAAGATCAGGAGAAAACTACTTTTACATGTCCCTTTGGAATGTATTCATACAAGAAGATGCCTTTTGGCTTATGTAATGCACCGGCTACTTTCCAAAGATGCATGATGAGTATTTTTTCAGATCTAATGGAGAGTTGTATGGAGGTTTTCATGGATGACTTTAGTGTATATGGTGATTCATTTTACCTTTGCTTGGATAGTTTAGCTAGAGTATTAGACAGGTGTGTTAGTTCAAACCTTGTGTTAAATTTTGAAAAGTGTCATTTTATGGTAAAACAAGGTATTGTTCTAGGACACGTTGTTTCTAATACTGGTATTTCTGTAGATCCAGCAAAGGTAGATGTGATTTCTAGTTTACCTTACCCCTCCTCCATGAGGGAAGTTTATTCGTTCCTTGGTCATGTAGGTTTCTACCGGAGATTTATCAAGGACTTCAATAAGGTAGCATTGCCTTTATCCAAACTACTGCAGAAGGATGTTAAGTTCGAGCTGAGTGAGGACTGCATGGAAGCGTTTGATAAGCTGAAGATCGCCTTGACTCAAGCCCCAATTGTGAGAGGACCCGACTGGAGCCAGCCTTTTGAGATTATGTGTGATGCCTCCAACCATGCAGTAGGAGCGGCGCTGGCTCAGCGCGAAGGTAAGAACCCTTTTATAATTGCTTATGCTTCTAAGACCTTAGACGCTGCTCAGTCTAATTATACTACCACTGAAAAAGAGCTTCTGGCTATTGTTTTTGCTCTGGATAAATTCTGAGCCTACTTACTTGGTACTAAGGTGGTAGTATACTCAGACCATGCAGCTCTAGAATATTTGTTAGCTAAAAAAGAGTCCAAACCAAGGTTAATCCGTTGGATATTGTTGCTGCAAGAATTTGATTTAGAAATCAAAGATAGGAGTGGTTCCCAAAATTTAGTGGCGGACCACTTGAGTCGCCTAGAGCACATTACAAATGACCCCACTCCTATCAATGATGCTTTTCCATTTGATAGCTTGTATGCAATATCCGAAGTCGTTCCTTGGTACGCACCAATAGCTAATTATCTAGTTAGTTGTACCTTTCCTCCTAATTTTACTAAGCATCAAAAGGATAAGCTGAAAAGCAAGTCCAAATATTATATATGGGATGACCCATATTTATGGAGGTATGGTGCTGACCAGATAATTAGACGGTGTGTGCCTCAATCAAAATTCCAGTCAATTTTAGAGGTCTGCCACTCTTCTGAGAGTGGTGGACATTTTAGCCCGCAAAGAACAGCTAGAAAAGTTTTAGACTGTAGATTCTGGTGGCCCACTCTTTTTAAGGATGCTACTGCCTTCTGTAAATCTTGCTCCCCATGCCAAAGGTTTGGAAATATATCCAAGAGGGATGAGATGTCCCAACAGCTTATGCTATTCTATGAAATTTTTTATGTTTGGGGCATTGACTTCATGTGTCCATTTCCAAACTCTAGTGGTTTCTTATACATATTGTTAGCTGTAGATTATGTTTTTAAATGGGTGGAAGCAATTCCTACCCGTACTGATGATGCTAACGTTATTGTCTCCTTTGTTAGAAATCATATTATCTGTCGCTTTAGACCACCACGAGCAATCGTGAGTGATCAAGGCACTCATTTTTGTTATAGGAGATTGACAAGTCTACTGAAGAGACATGACATTGTGCACAAGGTATCAATAGCTTACCACCCTCAGACCAATGGACAAGCCGAGGTGTCTAACAGAGAGATAAAGCGCATATTGGAGAAGATAGTCAAGCCTCACAGGAAGGACTGGAGCACCAGACTTGTAGATGCGCTCTGGGCTTATCGGACAGCATACAAGACACCCATTGAGATGAGTCTCTTCGGCCTAGTCTATGGAAAGGCTTGTCACCTCCCAGTGGAGGTGGAACACAAGGCTTTCTGGGCTATGCGGGAATGCAACATGGGATTTGAGAAGGCTAGTGCTGAAAAGAAGCTACAACTAGCAGAAACCTTCGACTCGAAGCATATGACAACTCCAGACTATACAAAGAGAAGGTGAAGGCTATGCATGACAAGCATATCAAGAGAAGAGAGTTCAAACATGGGGAGCTAGTTCTCCTTTACAACTCAATATTGAGGCTCATGCCAGGCAAGCTGAGATCAAGATGGAAAGGCCCCCTATAGAGTAGAAAAGGCAGAGCCATACGGAGTCTTTCACCTGAGTCATCCCTCAAGCTCCAAATTCATCAAGATCAATGGACATCGCTTGAAGCTGTATCATGGTGAGAAAATGAAGGACAATAAAGAGCTAGAGGTCTCTTCCTCTTGGAGGATCCACCGACAGAAGCAGACTGAGCTTGTGCACCGTCCAACTTAAGGACGTAAAAGCAAAGTGCTAGGTGGGAGACAACCCACCATGGTATGATCGTCCCTTTTTATTCTCAGTTTTATTTTATTTTGTTTTTCCCAGTATTTATTCATAATTTCTGCATAACCACCTGTATTCTGCATTCTGCATTCTGTATAAAAAAAAGGCATTCGACGCACAAGCATCCACGACGCGTACGCGTCATATGCGAATGCGAGAATAATGGCATTGAACAGAGAGTTGGGCAGGAGTGGCAATGGAAGCGTGCGCTGCGCACAAGCAAGTCCATGCATACGCGTACCTCACGCATGCATGTCGCTTGCACTTTCAGCAGTCCACGGGTAAGCGTCCCTGACGCGTACGCGTGACCCTGGAAATCGGCGTAAATGGGTGTTTGGGCAGAGAGTTGTGATGGTTTGGGGCTGGAACTGTGCTAGAAGCACAAACCCCATCACGCGTACGCATCCCTGACGTGTGCGCGTCATTTTCCCTTAATGGTCACCCACGCGTGCGCGTGCCTGACGTGCACGCGTCGTATGCATTTTTAGCTCTCGTGAGTTTCACCCGAGAGTTGTGCGTGCGCGGGGCTGCCTTTGCGCGTTTCGCACTACCCAATGTCACGCGTACGCGTCGCATGCGACGCACAATTAAACCAGTTCACCGCCTGATTTCACTCCTTCCCTCCCCCAATCCTAATTCTTTTTCAATGCTAATTCTCCCTTATCTCTTCTTCCTTCTTTCTTCCTTATACTTTCTTCCTCCCTTTTCCATCTTCCACCTCAGGTTCTTTTCTTCCTCCCCTCTACTTTTTCAATCTTCTATCCATTATTACATTTATTTATTTTTCTTTCTATTTAATTTTTCTTTTAGCTTCATTATTTATGGTTTCTTTTTATTTCTTTTTCATGCATTTTTATGTTGGTATTGGAATTTTATTTGGGTATTATTTTATTTTATTGGAACTTGTGGATACTATGAGGAGTAATTTGACAATTTACATGTAATTTTGGCTCTCATATACATTTGGATACATTATTTTCATTCCTATTATAACTTGCACCCCAAGTGTTTGTGCAAAAGCTTTTATGGCATTTTGAATCCTATTTTATTTTACTCTTACACTTTAATGCTTCTTTTTCACAACACTTGTACTCCACATGTATTTGGGATTATCATTCACAATTGTCATCATAACAAGTGCTCTTTAATTTGGCACATTTAATAATTGATGCTTGAGTTATGCTTCTCATGCCTATCACTTGCATGTTTTTACCCTCTTGCATCTAATTATTCTGAATTGCCTTCTTGCTCTTAATTGATATCTTACCTACATGTTGTAGCTATCATGTATTTAAGCTATTATCTTTTCCTTGGCATTCATTATCACTTGGAATTTCTTCCTTCCGGTTCTTTCGTTATCTATATCTCACAATATTCATCTTTCTTTCTTCCTTAGGCATGGGTACCAAGAAAGGCAAAGAGAAGGCCACTGACAAGACACCGGCAAGGAGAGGAACCAAGCAAACACCAGCTAAGGCACCACCATCTACTAGTGTCAAGCCACCAACAAAGCGGGTAAAGAGGATCATTAAAGTTGATGAAGCAGAAAAAGCCTTTTTTGCACGGGACTCTAGACGGTTCACTAACCGTTATTGCGAACAGATGTTCCCCATCCTAGCCGAGAGGAACTACAACAATGAGCATCTACTCATGTCCCAACATACTTTGTTGATTTTGTGGAGCTCCGCATAGAGAGGAGACAGTGGGGATTTTTGAGGAGGCAGCCGCGAGAGGCCAACTTATCATGGGTAGTTGAATTCTACTCCAATTTTTACTCGCCTACTCTGCAGACTATCTATCTTCGTCAGCAACAAGTCCCTGTCTCCGAGAGTGCCATACAGCGAGCACTGGATCTCCCACCTAGCCCAGAGGGATTGAATGCATATCAAGAAGCCTCTCTTAAGCACCAGATGTATTAGTTCGACTGGGATAGCGTCCTTGGAGTTATAGCCCAACCTGGCAACACCTGGATCTATGGGCAGCATCGTTCAAAATCTAAGAGCATCTCAGCCCAGTCACATACGTTGGAGGCTCGCGTGTGGACACAGATTATGTCCCACTACATCTTTTCGAGCACTCACGAGTCGACCTTCACAGCAGACATGGCTGTTCTCATCCGGTGCATCCTGACAGAGCAACCTCTCAACCTGCCCCGACACATCCAGCACGCCATGGGACATGTACATAACCTGCCTTTCCCCGCCTTGGTTTCAGATTTAGTCTCTGCAGCATGTGTGTCCTATCGAGCAGGAGACACGAAGGTCATGATCCCTAGGGCCGACCAGTATGTTCCAAATGGGAAGTACATCAGGCCACTAGTTCCATCTACGAGCCGGCCTACAGGTCCATCTTTGGACACTCCTCATTCTTCTACTCCACCATCCTCCACACCACAAGCACCATCCACCCATCAGATGTTCCTTCAGATCCTTGAGAGGTTTGACCAGCAGGACTGGTGAATGGAGCAAATGGAGCACTGTAACAAGCGCCGCTACAACTATCTGAAGGAACTCATAGTTAGCACTCACCCACCTCCAGAACAAAAGCTCACCCCGGACTCCCCTTCATCCAGTAGCACAGGGAGCCATGGCAAACCAGACAACGGAGGCGAGGCTTCCAGCCCTACCTTGCTCCTTACTGATGGCACAGAGGACCATGCCAAGCCTTAAGTGTGGAGAGGTCAGTCCTTGACTTTCGGAGGTAACTTCTTTCTCTCTCTTAACACCAACATTTTAGTGTTTCTTTTGTTAGGTAGGATAGATTGCATGATAATAGTTGCTTGCATGTATGTTTTACTTGGTTGAAGTAATAAATTTCTTTTCAAGACCCTTTTTATAGCATTTCACTAATTTAAATCAAAACTCTTTTGTTAAACTTGTTTGAAGAGTGTAATTTGGAACATAGTTTAGAGCTAAGAACACACAACCTGTGAGATTTGAGCTTAATTATATGGTTACATTATTTAACCATAATATTTTATTCTTATGTATTTTCTTCTCTATGATTGTAATCTATAGTTTGTTCCATTCTATATGTCCATTGTTTAGTGTATTTGCATGCATACATATGATTGAGGATATCATTTGTTATTAGCTCACTTATTCCAAACATCCTACTATTTCAATTACCTTTGTTTGCCACTTTGAGCCTTTTAATTCCCCTTTGTTCTATATTTTACCACATCACTAGCCTTAAGCGAAAAAATAATTAATTACTCCAATTGAATCTTTGGTTAGCTTAAGATAGAGATAGTGTGTAAATTAAGTGTGGGAAACAATGGAAACTTGGGTTAATAGGAATGTGTTGTGTTTCCACTTTATTTAAATATTGGGAATTTGGCTGCATACTCATGTGAGACTAGAAAAACCATGTGCATTGATAAGTTATGTTTTCTTTCGTCTTCAAAAAACAAAAACAAAAAATAAAAACAATTTTATTACACTATAAATAAATAAATAAATAGGGGACAAAATTATCCCAATGTTAAGTTTAATAAAAGATCAATGCATATGTGGTGAAATTAAGAAAAACGTGGTACATGAGTATGTGAATTATACAAAAGTGAAATTATGGGTAGCTAGGCATGAATTTAGAATTACATAGAGTGTGTGTGTGTGTGTGTGAGGTGAGAGCTTAGGTTAGTCAAAGATTCATATTATAGCTCACTTGGCCATACATATATCCTCACCTTACCTTAGCGCCATTACAACCTTGAAAAGACCTCATGATGTTTGCATTGGTATACTAAATATTTGTTGATTGGTTAGATGAAGAACAAAGTTTTAGAAGGCATGACTAGAGAAGAGTAGAGTGATTAACCCTAGACACTTGAGAGATTAGAGTGCATATACACTACCAATGAGGGTTCAATGCTTGATTCTATGTTCCCTTCTTTCATGAGCTATCTTCTTACAAGATTACTTGTCCTTTATTGTGTAAATTGAATTAGTGGAATCTGATTTATATTTGTCTTGGAGAACTTGTTTACTTTTAACCAAGTAGGCAGAAACATCTTAGCATATAGTTGCATTCACATACATAGGTTGCATCTCATGAGTCTTACTTTTCCCCATTCATTCTTTCTATCTCCTTAAGCTTAGCATGAGGACATGCTAATGTTTAAGTGTGGGGAGATTGATAAACCACTATTTTATGGTTTATTATAACGACCCAATTGCTGGTACGTCGTGATCATACTAGAAACTGAGCGCTACTAACGTGTCTTCCTAATTATTATCTATTATTTATTATATGAGCCTAAATCGTTGTTAAAAGCGTAGTTATTTTGCGAGGTACTTTTTTTTGAAAACCTTTGGATTAATAAACAAAATCATTAATAATTAAGTCACAAATGATAACAGATAAAACAGTTATAAACAACCACACATAAATACATCACAAGCAGTTGACAACATTCGGTGATTCAGCCTTTATTAGAGTAAAGATCTTTAGTTAGAACACCCCTAGATATAGCTAAATAATAACTATATACATATATATACATACAATATCCCAGGTCCTGACCTGTTCAAGAAGTCCCTAAGCTGGCACCCACGCTAGCCTAGACTCTATACTCACCTAGGCCCTCTAAACTACTAAAGTAAGGGAAAGTATGTTCTAAGTCTTCAAAACTCAAGTCAGGTGGAATGTCATCAACGAACTACGGAAGGGTACCCATGCTTCCATCTGAAGGGGGAAAGGAGAGAGAAGGGGTAAGAACTAGGGAGTTCTTAGTAGGGCCGGGGTTATTAGTTAAGTTCATTAATTCCGTGTTGTTTAGCAGGCAAATAGCAGAATACATAAAGCAGTAAATAGAAGATACAGATAAATAGAGAAGATAGATAAAACAGAAAGCATAACACAAACAGAAGAATACAAGAAAATAACACAAACACAGAGAATAGAATACAAACAAGAAAATCATACATTCATGCAACAATCATAACAGAAGAAATGCACAACCAAGTATGATGCATGTCAGTCCTATGCAGGCCATGAGCTCACGTGTCGGTTTACACCCTGCATCCTGACATTACCCAGGAAACAAGTCCTAGATATGGCTTTATCTCTGTAGGTGAACTTTGGCCTACAGAAACAGCACTCCCATAAGTGAACTTCAGCTTACAAGAATAGTCTAAACACAACAGAACAACTTTGTGTAGGTGAACTTCGGCCTACAGAAATGGCACCTCTGTAAGTGAACTTCGGCTTACAGAGATGGCGCCCCTGTAAGTGAACTTCGGCTTACAGGTATTACAACTCTCTGTAGGTGAACTTCGGCCTACAGGAGCAACACCCTGAGATACACAATTGATATTCACTGCAGGTGAACTTCGGCCTACAGGAATAACAACTCACTGCAGGTGAACTTGGGCCTAAAGGACCTCTAGGGCCAATGAGAAAACAGCAAATGAACATACAATAGAACATCATGCCGCAAGGCTTAACTCTTTATTCTTATACTATTCTCCTCTATTCTCTTTGTTATATTACTCTTTTCTCATTGTCTCTTTACTCTGCTCTAATTACTCTATTCTCTGTGTCTCTCTACTCTGCTCTGATTTCTCTGTTTAACGTATGTATTTAAAGCTTATGTAAATTTCGGTATGAATAGTTAGTCTGTCCCAAGTATAGGTTCATTAAGTCTATACTAAAACAGTTTAACTTTTCATATTATACCTAACCCTAGTCGCAACTCAAGGACTAACTATGTTGCCCTAGTTCGTTCACTAATTTATGTCTGTTTTTTTGTCATTAAAACTTTATAGAATTTTCTTTGGTTTTTATCTTTTCTTTAAATTCTTATCTTTCCTTTATCTTTGCCTCACTATCATGTTATTACCACTCCCTAAGTATTTTATGAAGGTAATTATGAGATTCTGCACTTAAAGTTGTCTTTCTAAAGCTTTTACAGAAAACTGCCTTTTTCGTATTATTTTATTATTTTTATTAAAATATTATTTTTAATTAAATATTATTATTTAATATTTTATTATTATTTATTATTTTATCATTAATTTTCGAAAATTAACTTAACTTTTACTTTTAACCTTTAAAATTCACTTTTTACCACCCGTAACTTTTAATATTTCTACTTTAACCACCCTAACTTTTGGAAACTACCAAATAACCCTTAAACACCAAAATTTTTACTTCCTTGCCCTTTTAAGAATCTAAGCTTGTTCTTCATCACACTCAAAGTGTTCTTCATGTTCTTCGTAAATTCTTCAGATTCTTTCTCTGTTTTTACCCGTTTTTCAATCTTTTCAGCAACCGATTTTTACCATAATTCAAAATAAAATTGCAGCCACCAAAGCCCCATCTTTTACACATAATTTCAACATAAATTGAACCCCAATTTAAGGATTAGGGTTCGTTTTTTCAGCAGCCACAAGAACACAAGTTCATAGCTTGAATTTCATCAAATTTTATCAAATTTTCATCAAATTTTCAACAAGAATCACTCATATAAATAATCAATTTCAAGTACAGCCAAACCATATCATAATTACACAACTCAAACACAATCAATCAAGATTAAATTCGTCAAACTCTACCGTGATTTGCTACTCCAAATCCGTTTACTCTTTGAAGTGTTCTTAAAGCACTTTTTCCTCCTAAAACACATCAAAAACAACTTTGAATCCATAAAACCTCAACTGACCAAACCTTAATCAACATGTTATGAAGGGATTCCTCACCTTAGACGTGCTGGGAATTGAAGATTCTTGGCTCACAAGTCAAGCTAAGCAAGAGATCTAAGGAAGAACATCAAGAAACACATGTTTTAAACATGCTTCCTTGAAAACCAAATTCAAAGGGGAAAGGGACAGCCATCTAACCTTATTTCCAGCCTTGATAAGTTACATGGTTATGTATAGGAAGAAGAGAGGATTATTTTGGTGAAATCGGAGTTTTGATTTGAGTTTTAGTTCAGAAGAAATCAAGCTTTGAAGATTAAGTGTTCATGAAGTTTTCTCTCTTTTCTCTCCTTTCAATTTCGGACAAAGGGAGTAAATGAGCAGCCTTGGAGTGTCTTGGGGGTGTAGGAAGAGTTGTGATTGGTTGGCTTAGAGGTGGGTTAAAATAATATTAAAATATCTCAGGAGTGTATAACTACTAAAACTAGACGTATCGGAACACTTGTAAAAACATCTCTAAAAATTCTTTTTTGAGCTACTAGCATAAATGACACTAGTAACATATTTAATATGAGAATAGAACATGTATGATGAGTCATTAGCATTGCTAAAGTCATCAGAGAGTGCTGGTGCTAAGCTGCACCAGTAAACTGTGAACCCAGTTAAACCGATTTCCTGTTTTTAACTAAAACAGACCAAGTAACCTTATAATATCTTTCAAAAAACTTCTAATACTAATATAATGATAATATTATACTATTATCTTTCTTCTCTCATGAATCGAGTCTGGTTCGTCAAACTGAGTCTGTTTATGGAAACTAGAATAAAAACTCCTAACCGATACGGTTCAAAAACTAGGGTCTCCGTGGCCGCATTGTCGAGCTTGCCTCAAAAGAGGTTTTGGCTTAAAGATGACATAAGGACAATGAGGATTGAGATGCTTGATGATAAAACAGAGGTGTTCCCTTTACTGATCTTCTGGAGAAATCCGTGCCTATAGAAAAGATCTCGCATACTCAAAAACCAGGGTTGTTACATTTATCTTGTGCTCAATTGAGTGGTTTTTATCAAGTCTTTACACACTTATTCATACGATTTGCATGATTTTACAATTCCTTCCCAATTTTGTTCTATGGTTGAAAACTTGCTTCCTAAGCCTTTAAATTGTGTATCTTAATCTCCCTTTATACTATTTGATGCCATGATCTGTGTGTTAAGTGTTTTCAGGCTATATAGGACAAGAATGGCTTAGAGGATGGAGAGGAAGCTTGCAAAAATGGAAAGAGCACAAGAAATAAAGGAGATAACCAGCGAGGAGTGACGCGCATGCATGGCTCACGCGTGCGCATGAATCGGAGATTGCACAACGACGCGTGCGCGTGCCTGACGCGTACGCGTGACATGCGAAGATGACCATCAACGCGTATGCGTGACTGATGCGCACGCGTGACATGCGCCACGTGCAAAAAACGCAGAAGACACTGGGGGCAATTTTGGGCTGAGTTTGGACCCAGTTTTTGGCCCAGAAACACAGACTAGAGCCAGGGACAAGCAGACACTCAACACACATTCTCATTCGCATAGTTTTTAGTTTTAGTTTTGAATCTTAGAGAGATGTACTACTTCCTCTAGGTTTCTTCACATTCATAGTTTTAGAGTTTTATGCTGTTGATTTAGATATTGAGAAGAGTCACTACCTCCGTTGAAGTTTCCATTATTCTAGTTTGTTTCCTTATTCCTTTACTCTTTTAATCGCCCATTAACCCTGTTCAAATATAAGTATGGATATTTTGATTTTGGGATTTATTAATGCAAAGAACTATTTTTACCTTTAATTAATTTTCAGTTATTATTTTATTTAATTTATCATGTCTTCTTTTTATTCCCTTTATATGTCTATGAAGGTTGTATTCATGTCAATGGAGTAGACTCCTAACTTGACTTGGGAGTTGATTAAAAGGAGACCCTTGAGTTGGAATACTCAAGTGTTGATTTTAATTGGAAGTTGTTGGCTATCTCTCTATTTACTAACGCTAATCCTTCCATAGGAGAGGATTAGGACTTGTGAATCAAAGTTAGCTCAATCACTTGACTTTCCTTTATTCGGTAAGGGTTAACTAAGTGAAAACAATAACCTCATACTATTACACTTGGGAAAATTCAACAAGGATAGAACTTCCAATTAATCTTCTCCCGGTCAAGGCTTTTTATTTTGATTATATAAATTCTCTTGCTAATTTTCATTACTTTAATTTACAATCATTTATTTTTTCCATCCTCCAACTCTTAAAATTTCTCGGAAAACTCCTGACTAATAAAATAGCACTCTTTTGTCAACTCGTTGGGAGACGAACTGGGATTTCTACTCCCAGTATTTTTATTCTAAAATTGTGACAACCCTTTCTAAATTGATAAGCGGAATTTTTGTCGGTTAAGAACTTCACTTGTGACGCTGTTCTTATTATAAATTCTTAATCGGTAATTTTCTGCCTCGTCATCCAAACATCAAAAATTTCGCAGAATGGCATAAGCTGTTGGGGCATCTCATCCCTCTTGGATATATTTTCAAACCTTTGGCATGGGGAGCAAGATTTACAGAAGGCAGTAACATCCTTAAAAAGAGTAGGCCACCATAATTCACAGTCTAAAACTTTTCTAGCTGTTCTTTGCAGGCCAAAATGTCCACCACTCTCAGAAGAGTGGCAGGCCTCTAAAATTGACTGGAATTCTAATTGAGGCACACACCGTCTAATTATCTGGTCAGCACCATACCTCTATAAATATGGGTCATCCCATATATAATATTTGGACTCGCTTTTCAGCTTGTCCTTTTGATGCTTAGTAAAATTAGGAGGAAAGGTACGACTAACTAGATAATTAGCTATAGGTGCGTACCAAGGAACTACTTCGGATATTGCATGCAAGCTATCAAATGGAAAAGCATCATTGATAGGAGTGGGGTCATTTGAAATGTGCTCTAAGCGACTCAAGTGGTCCGCCACTAAATTTTGGGAACCACTCCTATCTTTGATTTCTAAATCAAACTCTTGCAGCAACAATATCCAACGGATTAACCTTAGTTTGGACTCTTTTTTAGCTAACAAATATTCTAGAGCTGCATGGTCTGAGTATACTACCACCTTAGTACCAAGTAAGTAGGCTCAGAATTTATCTAGAGAAAAAACAATAGCCAGAAGCTCTTTTTCAGTGGTAGTATAGTTAGACTGAGCAGCGTCTAAGGTCTTAGAAGCATAAGCAATTATAAAAGGGTCTTACCTTCGCGCTGAGCCAGCGCCGCTCCTACTGTATGGTTGGAGGCATCACACATAATCTCAAAAGGCTGGCTCCAGTCGGGTCCTCTCACAATTGGGGCTTGAGTCAAGGCGATCTTCAGCTTATCAAACGCTTCCATGCAGTCCTCACTCAGCTCGAACTCAACGTCCTTCTGCAGCAGTCTGGATACATGCAATGCTACCTAACTGAAGTCCTTGATAAATTGCTCGTAGAAACCTGCATGACCAAGAAACTAACGAACTTCCCTCACGGAGGAGGGGTAAGATAAACCAGCAATAACATCTACTTTTGCTGGATCAACTGAAATACCAGTATTAGAAACAACATATCCTAGAATAATACCTTGTTTTACCATAAAATGACATTTTTCAAAATTCAATACAAGGTTTGAACTAACACACCTGTCTAATACTCTAGCTAAACTATCCAGGTAAAGGTCAAATGAATCACCATACACACTAAAGTCATCCATGAAAACTTCCATATAGTTCTCAAGAAGATCTGAGAAAATACTCATCATGCATATTTGAAACATAGCCAGTGCATTACATAAGCCGAAAGGCATTCTCTTATATGCATACGTTCCAAAGGGACATGTAAAAGTAGTTTTCTCATTATCTTCAAAAGCTATATGAATTTGAAAATAGCCAGTGTAACCATCTAGAAAACAGTAGTGTGATTTACCTGACAGGCGATCAAGCATTTGATCGATGAAAGGCAGTGGGTAGTGATCTTTGTGAGTGGCCTGGTTGAGGCGCCTATAGTCAATGCATACTCTCCAGGAGTTCTGCACTCTAATAGCCATGAGTTCCCCATGCTCATTCTTCACTGTTGTGACACCAGACTTCTTTGGTACCACCTGTACTGGGCTAACCCATTCACTATCCGAGATTGGATGATGATGTCAGCTTCAAGCAGTCTGGTCACTTCCTTCTTGACAACTTCTAAGATGGAGGGGTTCAACTACCTTTGAGGATGATGGATAGGCCTTGTTCCCTCCTCTAAAAATATGCGGTGCTCATAGACATGAGGGCTGATGCCTACCATATCCGCCAAGCTCCACCCAATAGCTTTCTTGTGTCTTCTCAACACACTAAGTAACTACTCCTCTTATTGGGAAGTGAGTTCCCTTGCAATAATAACTGGGAGCTTCTGACTATCCTCAAGGTAAGCATACTTGAGGTGCGGTGGAAGGGGCTTCAACTCTATTTGTAGCTCATGGCTGGGCGCTTGACCATCCGGAGCCATTGGTGGTGGCAAAGTATCTTCAGTATGCTCAGAGGGTTTCCCCATACTTGCACCTTGCTCCATGTGCATCTCTTCTACTTCTTCTTGGTGAACTTCAGCCACTGTCTCATCAATGATGTCGCACTGGAAGATGGAGTGACCTTCTGAAGGGTGCTTCATAGCTTCATCCAGGTTGAAGCTCACTGCTCGGCCATCTATCTCAAAAGAGTAAGTTCCTGAGAAGGCATCCAATTTGAACCTCGAAGTCTTTAGAAATGGCCTTCTAAACAGGATGGATGATGGTCTTCCTGAGTCATTAGGGGGCATCTCTAAAATGTAGAAGTCAATGGGAAATGCCAACCCCTAAATGCTCACCAGCACCTCTTCAGCAATTCCAACCACTGAGATTATGCTTTTATCTGCTAAAACAGAACATGCTACCGACCTTTTTAAGGGAGGGAGCCTCAAAGCATCATATATAGACAATGGCATAATACTAACATATGCACCTAGATCACACATGCAATCAAAAAATTGTACACCCTCTATAGTAATGTAACCATGCATGGACCGAGATCACCATATTTTTCCGGTATGGCACCCATTAAAGCAGAAATAGAGCTACCTAGTGGAATAGTTTCTAAATCATGTATTTTATCTTTATTCATGCATAAATCTTTTAAAAACTTAGCATACTTAGATACCTGGCGAATAGCATCAAAAAGGGGAATAGTTACCTCAACCTTCTTGAAGATCTCCACCATCTTGGGGTCTAGCTCCATTTGCTTTTTGGGTTTCCTAGCAAGGTGTGGAAAGGGAATGGGAATGACATCTCTCACAGCATCATCTTCCTTAAGTGATCCATTCCTTGGTTGAACCACTTCTTCTTCAACCGCATCTTGTGCTTCCTCCTCTTCTTCAACATCTTCTACCTCAACAATGTCTGCCACTTGAATGTCTTCATTTGAGCTTGCTCCTCAGGACTCCTCTCTTGCAGTGTGGTTCCAGACCTCAAGGTAATGGCATTAATTCCACCCTTGGGGTTGGATAAAGGTTGAGAAGGGAGTGCACTAGAGCTTGAAGGTTGATTGTTGGGAGTAGAAGGTGGTTCCACGCGAGATATGAGTGCTTATAGAGTGGAGTTAAGACCGTTTATAGTAGAGTTAATTGTATTCTGAATGTCTTTTTGTCCTTGCATAATAGAGCAAAGCATCTCATCATTGGAAGAGGAAGGGGGGTAAGTAATTTGAGGGGATTGTGGCTGGTTGTTCTGAGGTGCTTGGGCTTGCCTTTGGTGAGGTGCTCGGTAAGTCTAGCCTTAGTTCTGCTGTTGGTATGGGGGGCTTCTGTTGATACCGGTTCTACTGGTAGTTGTTGTTGTTCCATCTATGATTTCCACCGTTGTCTCTACCTCCTTGGTTGTAGTTGTCCCTCCATCCTTGGTTGGAATTGTCTCTCCACCCTTGGTTCGAATTATCTCTCCATCTCTGGTTGAAGTTGTCTTGCCAACCCTGATTGTAGTTCCCACCTTGATTATAATTACCGCCTTGTTGATAATACCCTTGATTCGGGCGGTTGTAGTAATTACTAGTAGCTGCCAAGGTGTTGTCTTCTTGTTGGAGTTGTGAACATTCATCAGTGTAATGAGAATAGCAGGCACATATTCTACACACTCTCTGAGGAACCAACTGTTGACACTGTTGTTGTAGAAGAGGCTGAGGTTGTTGTTGATTTAGCTGGAGCTGCTTCAGTATATTGGTCATCTCTCCCAAAGTCTTTGTAAGAGTAGCGGTCTCACTACTAGAGAAAACCTCTGCAATAGCCTTGGGATGGTTGTTCCTGTGCTTGGCATTCCGGGTAGACTCAGCTAGATCGGTGATCAGCTACCACGCTTCTGTCGCTGTCTTGTACTTAGTCAGAGAGCCATTACTCGCAGCATCTAATATAGTCTTGTCTTGAGGCTTCATGCCTTGGCAGAAATAGCTAATCAATACCAACTAGTCAATCTTGTGATGGGGACATGAATCTAGGAGATTCCTGAAGCGTTCCCAATACTCGTAAAGAGTCTCTGATTCGCCTTGGATAATGCAGGAGATTTCTTTCCTCAGTCTATCTGTAACTTCAGCTGGAAAGAACTTGTCCAGGAATTCCCTTCTGAGTAGATCCCAATTAGTAACAACTTCTTCAGGTTGAGTGTAGAACCACTCCCTTACCTTCCCCTCAAGAGAAAACGGGAAGGCATATAACCAAATAGTAGCCTCATCCGCACCATGACGCCTAATAGTTGAGCAGGCTGTCTGAAAATCTCGGAGGTGCTTGATGGGTTCTTGAGCAGGTAGGCCATGAAACTTGGGCAGTAGATTAATCAGCGCAGTCTTCAGTTCAAAATCTGCAGCTAAATTCGGATGACGCGCTTGGTATGGTTGCAGTGTAAAGTCCGGAGCTCCTGCTTCCTAGAGAGTAATCCTTCTAGGCTCCGCCGTATTACCTGCACTTAAATCAACAGAATCAGTAGAAGAGGAGCTTGTTTCTTCCTCAAATGACACTTCAGATTCACCCTCAGATAAGACTGGTGAATTGTTAGAAACCCCTTCACCACCCTCAGAGGCTAACCGACGCCGAGCTCTCCTAATACGTGAAATAGTTTTTTTCGATTTCAGGGTCAAACACGGCTAAGCTGGGATCCGGTAACAAACAGGTCATTCAATGAAAGAAACATAGAGCTCGTGGTAATAAAATAAAATATATTAAGAAAAATTAAACTAAAAATAGAATAAAAAATGCAAAGATGCAAATATAAAAATATTTACACCAACCAATAATTTAGCACACTGTTGCAACACCCCGGCAACGGCGCCAAAAATTGACGGGCAGAAAAATACCGATTAAGAATTTATAATGGAAATAACATTGCAAGTACAGTTCTTAACTGAAGAATTCCCATTGTCAATTTAGAAGATGTCACAATTTAAGAATAAAATACTGGGAGTAGAATTCCTAAGTCGTTTCCCAAAGAGTTGACACAGCAGTGTAAATTATTGATCAGAAATTTTCCGAGAAATTTTAGAGTTGGGAATTAGAAAAATAAAATGATTATCAATTAAATCAATAAAAATTTACAAGAGGTTATATATATTTGAAATAAAAAGCCTTGACTAGGAGAAGATTAATCGGAAAGTCAAGTAAAGTAACCAACTCTGATAAAGGAAAGTCAAGTAACTAACCAACTCTGATTTACAAGTCCTAATCCCTTCCTAGGAAAGGATTAGAGTTAGTGACTAGAGAGTCAGCCAACAACTTCAAATTACAAATTAACACTTGAGTATTTGGTGCGGTAATTTCTAACCCACAAACTAACCGGCAAGTGCACCGGGTCGTACCAAGTAATACCTTACGTGAGTAAGGGTCGATCCCACGAGGATTGATGGATTAAGCAACAATAGTGTTTGATAGGCTTAGTTAGACAAACAGAAAGTGATGTTTGGGAGTTTAAAAGACATTAAACAATATAAAGAATATTAAAGAAAGGCAAGTAAAAATGTTGGGAATAAAATATTGAGAAAGCAGTTAAGGTTTCAGAGTTATCTATTTTTCTAGATTAACTTTTCTTACTAACTATTTTAATTATGTAGGATTTAATTTATGGCAAACTACATGTGACTAGACCCTAATTCCTTAGACCTTTCTAGTCTCCTCTAAAATTCATCAACTGCCAATTCCTTGGTCAGTTGATTCCAATTAGAAGCTACATGATCAAATTCCAGTTTATACGCCACAAAAATTCTAATTACCCAAAAATAAAAGGAGTATATGTCACATATCCCGTTAAATCCAGACAATTAAAATTTAGGAGAATATGTTTTCAAGCTGTTGTTCAAGTAAAGAGCTTTTCCAAGTTATACAAGAACTCAAATAGAAAGAGCGTCATACTTCCGTTCCACCCAAATTCATAAGATAAAGAGCGAAAATAATTCTTAAATTATAAATCCATGCATAAATTAAAATAGAAAAAGCAATAAAATTAATCCATAGAAATAGACAGAGCTCCTAACCTTAACAATGGAGGATTAGTTGCTCATAGTTCAGAGTAGAAAATAAGGATTCTAATAAAATGTATTTTGGTAGTATGGGATTGAATAATGTTGAGGTGATATCCCTCTATTTATATCTAATCCTAATTAATTTAAAATCTATCTTTAAAACTAAAATAATATATTTTCCTATTTTTAAAATTTGAATTTAAATTAGAATTAATTATAGCAATCAACAAATCTTCAATTGATGGATGGGGACCACTTGCCTTCACTAGGATCCACACCTAACTTGGGCTTGGCAACATGAATTGGAGTTTAGTTGAGTGAAGCTGCGCCTAACTTGGGCTTTAGTGCGCCTAACTTGAAGTGGGCAGGACCAATCTCGCGTATTGTTGTTGTGTCTTGCGCCTAACTTGAGAAATCTCAAGTTAGGCGCAGCCTTGGCAGCGAGTTCAGAGAAGAAGTATGGACTATTATATATCATTGGAAAGCTCTAGAAGTTAGCTTTCCAACGCCACTAGAATCACGTCCATTGGACTTCTGTAGCTCGAGTTATTTAGGTTTGAGTGCAGAGAGGTCTGGGGTGACAGCATCATTCGCCTTCTTCTTTTTTTCTGCGGAAACTCCATCAAATCCAGCCAAATGCTACCTAAAATAAATAGAATTGCACAAGACTCAAAGTAGCATCCATAGTGGCTAAAAGATAATTAATTCTTGATTAAACTCAACAATTTAGATGCAAATTCACTAGGAAAAGATAGGAAAGATGCTCACGCATCAGTATTCCAACTCAAGGGTCTCCTATTAATCAACTCCAAAGTCAAGTTGGGAGTCTACTCCATTGACATGGATGCCATTTTCGCAAACATATAAAGGGAGCAGAAAGAAGACAGGGTAATTAAAATTAATTTAATAAAAGTAATTTTTAAACTAATAAATTAATTGGAGATAATCAAAGAAATAATGGAATTAAATGTAAAAATAACTCTTTGCATTAATAAATTCCAAAATCAAAGATATACATATGTAACTCTGAACAACCTGAATGGAAAGCAAAAGAGTAAGGAAATAAGAAAGCAAACTGTAGTGACAAAGACTTCAATCGAAGGTAGTAACTCTTTCAAGATCCAATCCAAAATCATAAAATTAAAAATCTATGAATGTGAAGAACCTTAGAGGAAGTAGTTTTTCTCTCCCAGATTCCAAAAACTAAAAACTAAAAACTAAGTGAATGTGAATGTCCCTTGAGTCTCTGCTTGTCCCCTAGCTCTAGTCTGTGTTTTTGAACCGAAAACTGGGTCCAAAACCAGTCCAAAATCGCCCCCAACGTTTTCTGCAGTTGCAGCATGTTAAGCACGTCACGCGTACGCGTCAGTCACGCGTACGCGTCAGTCACGCGTACGCGTCGCTGTGCGACTTCGATGAACTGACGCGTGCGCGTCTCTGTGGAAAGCTCAAAGTCACGCGCACGCGTGAGCCATGCGTGCGCGTCGATACTCGCTGGTCATCTACTTTGTTTCTCTTGTTCCTTCCACTTTTTGCATGCTTCCTTTCTATCCTCTAAGCCATTCCTTCCCTATAAAGCCTGAAAACACTTAACACATAGATCACTGCATCGAATGGTAAAGAGGGGAATTAAAAATTAGCAAATTTAAATCCAAAGAAGCATGTTTCCAATCATAGTACAAAATTAGGAAAGATTTGTAAAACCATGCAATTTGTATGAATAAGTGTGCGAAGAACTGATAAAAACCACTCAATTTAGCACAAAATAAACCGTAAAATAGCGATTTATTAGCTCTTCTTCATCCACTTGAGCCTTCATGTTCTCCTCTTCACTCCATTCTTTAGTTGATTCTTCACATCCCTCTAGAGGAATGCCTTGATCAGATGAGCGAAGTAGGACCAAGTGGCTCACCGCTTCGACTATGGTAGCCATGAATTGCCCTTGTGTTCTTCGGAATCCTTCTTGCTCTTGGAGAAAGGCTTGAAGGTCTTGTGGTTCTTGGGTCAAGGGTTGGAGAACTTCACATTGTGGTAAAAAAATGGGTTTCATTGTTTGGGAAGAAGGTTGTATATGTAGGAGGTGATTCATGTTGATGAGTATCTTGAGGTGGCATGTAAGAAGGTGAATGGTTGTATTGGTGTGGTGTTTAAAAATGTGGTGATTGAGGATTATGTTGGGATATGGGTCATAGGTATATGGTGGTGGAGGTGCATAATCATTGTGAAACCCACCATATCCTTGATTTGGGTATGCACATTGGGGATGGTTTTGCTCATTGTAGTATAGAGGAGGTGACTCCTTCCAATATTGATGCTCCAATCCTATGATGCAATCCAAAATTAAAGTTATCAAGCCCTACAAAATGATCGCAACCAAACTCCAAACCAAGAGGGTGATAACTCATAGATAAAATAGAAAATAAAAACTAAAGACATCAATTAACAAAATAAACAAAATCCTAATTACCAATAAAAAGTATCTATTCACACTATTCACATATTAACAACTACCAAAACTATAACACTCATGAGGCTAGTTCCCCGGCAACGGCGCCAAAAACTTGATGTAGTGGGATTTGCACCGGTTAGGAATTTCACTCTAGAAAAGAGAATGTCTTTGTCGATAGTATAGTCCAAACCGGCAATTAGATCCCAAACATAAAAGTTTAAAATTTCTAATTCAAATAACTGAGAGTAATTAAACCTCGGGTCGTCTTCCCTAGGAACTAATGCCAACAAGTGCATAAAATTGGTTGCAAAAACAAAGGGTGTTTTTTATAAAGAAGCGAGGAATTAAAGGAATTAAAGAACGGTCCAAAATTGTAATTAATAAACTAATGAAGGAATCAAAGAACTATGTATGTAATATGAACAAGTAATGCTTTAAAGTGATGGAAAAGTGGTTCAAAACATAAATGAAACCTTGACTTGGGATGAGTTATGGAATTCCTTCCTTGCTATAACCACAACTGTGATAATTATGATGAATTAATCTCACTAAGTCAACCCTTAACATCGAAGAATAGGTCAAGTGAGCATAATTGTTATTAATCCACAAATCCTAACTAACTTACTAATTACCTTAGTAAGAAGCTAGCATTAGTGGAAACAATAATAACTAACACAAGAATTATCACTAAATGTCGGACATTATGACTCTAGTATTCCATAATTTCATTTTCCCAAGCCAAGGAATGAAAATTTACCTCATAATTAAAATTGGCATTTTATCAAACACATATTGGGCATAATCATAAAACATGGCAAAATTGGGAAAATGATGAAAACTATGAACCACAAAAGAACAAAATCAACAATGGTAATACAATAAACATATAAAAACCATCAAACATCAAATTCATTAACCAAAACTCAAAATTGCAAAACTATACATATATTGACAACGGAAATCAAAATATATGAAAGTGTAGAACAAGTAGTGTAATAAAAGAGAAATTAAAGAAATACTTACAATGAGATTGCCAAATCCAAGATCAAAATTGAACTATAAAACGCTACATTGAAAACCTAATTAAAACCCTAAGAGAGAATTTGTATGCTACACTACTCCTACTCCTACTATGTATTTTTTTCTAATCTCAAATGAGCTCCCCTTGATATGTGTTGTTGCCCCTACATATAGCACCTCAAACCAGTCTTCAGCACTTTAGAAATGGGCCAAAAGAGCCCCAAAATCGCAAGCCACGTGCTTCATTAATGAAGTCACGTGTTGATACCTGTGCGAACGCACAGATGTGTGCGTACGCACACTTCGCTGAATTTTCACTAGTGCGTGCGCACAGAGTGTTGTGCGTACGCACGCATGCTGATTTCCTTCTCGTGTGCACGCACTGGATGCTGTGCATACGCACACATGGCTGTGTGCTTCTCCTTTATTTTCTTCATGTGTTCTCCCTTTATACATGCTTCCTTCCACTTTTGCCTTACCAATCTTGCCTCTAGGACCTAAAATCACTCAACAAACATGTCATGGCATCGAATGGCATAAAAGTGGGATTAAAATCACTAATTTAAGCACAAAAATGCATGTTTTCCCATTTAAGTCCAATTTAGAGATCAAACGCAAAAGTATGCTATTTTGGTGATTAAGTGTGAGTTTATATGATGAAATACATTCAAATCAAGCCAAAATATATCGTCAAATATGGACTCATCAATGATCCATATTTATTCAAAAGGTGTTTGGACGGAACCATCTGGAGATGTATTTCAGAGGAAGAGATTCCACAGATTCTCTGGCATTTCCATGATTCCGAGTATGGTGGGCATTTTGGTTGAGAAAGGACAACGACAAAGGTCCTTCAATGCGAATTTTACCGGCCCTCACTCTTCAAGGATGCAAAAGAGTTTGTAAACAAGTGTGACTCTTGCCAAAGAGCTTACAGCTTGCCCAAGAAAAATGAATTGCCTCTGAATCCTATTTTGGAGGTTGAATTGTTTGATGTTTCGGGCATAGACTTTATGAGACCATTCCCTTCTTCTTACTCCAACAACTACATCTTGGTGGTTGTTGACTATGTCTCTAAATGGGTAGAAGCTGCACCTTTGGCCATTAATGATGCTAAGGTGGTGATGATTTTTCTTAAGTATATCTTTAGTAGGTTTGGTGTTCTCCGAACCTTGATCACTGATGGCGGCAGCCACTTTTGCAATAAACAGTTAGATGCGCTTCTTCTTGAGATATGGTGTTTAGTATAAAGTAGCCACTCCTTATCATCCGCAAACAAGTGGCCAAGTAGAGTTCTCTAATAGAGAACTCAATGTGGGTGCCTCAAAGAAGAATTGGGCCAGGAAGATTGAAGATGCCCTCTGCGCTTACCGCACAGCCTTCAAGACTCCGATTGGGATGTCACCTTATCAGCTTGTCTACGGCAAGGCCTGTCACCTGCCAGTAGAACTAGAGCGCAGAGCTTATTGGGTAACAAAGTTTCTGAACTTTGATGCAAAGGCAGCTAGGGAGAAACGGCTCCTCCAACTTAATGAACTTGATGATTTTCGGATGGAAGCCTATGAGAATTCAAGGCTCTATAAAAAGAAGACCAAGATGTGGCATGACAAGAGGATAGCCTCAAGGACCTTTGAGCCTGGACAATTAGTACTCCTATACTATTAAAGGTTAAAACTTTTTCTTGGAAAGTTAAAATCTAAATGGTCAGGACCTTTTACTATCAACAAGGTCTCACCCTATGGTCATGTGGATATTATGGAAGGCAATTCAGGGAGAGCTTTCACTGTCAATAGTCAGCGACTCAAGCATTATCTTGGAGACGAGATTGATCGTCAAAGGACCAGACAACTCCTCACCTAGAGGGGTGAACCATCAAGCTAGCGACGTTAAAGAAGTGCTTGTTGGGAGGCAACCTAATACTTAGTATCATTTGATTTTGTTTTTTTCTTTACTTAATTCTTACTTACTATCTTCTTTCATAATATGCATGACCATTCATATGAGTTTGGTGCAGGAAATTGGTGTGTTGACACATGATCCAAGCTAAGTTTAGTGTGGTGGAGTTTTCACGTGGCACGCCACTATTTCACGTACCAGGGGGAACAAAAATTTTGATTCACAAAGCTTCTGTTAAGGCCCTACGTGGTATGTGAAACAACCACGAACAATGTGGTTGAATTTGACACTTCCAAGGGCATTCTATAGTCCCTACGTGCAACGTGAGAAACTCCACGTCCCACGCCAAATGGAGGCCATGAGTACGCACGACGTATGTGTACGCATGAGGGGAGCATTTTAGGGATTTGTGCATATGCACAACCTGTGCGTACGTACAAGTTGAATTTTACATCCCACGTGAAAATTGCTATGTCCCACGCCAAGCTCATACCATATTCCCAGGGACCCTTTGTCAATTCACGTGCCACGTGAATTACACCACGTACCATACTACAACTCATAGATGCATCCCAGGAACTTGATTTCCTCACGTGCAATGTGAAACTTGTCACATACCACGCCATGTATTAAAAGATACTCCCAGGGATGTTAATCATTCTCATGTAACACATGAAAACCCTAGCATCCTACGCCATACACTAGGACAACTTCTCAGGGACATTAATTAAGCTGTGTGCAATGTGAAAGCCCTAGAGTACCACGTCATACATCATAGTGCACCCTTGGGACATCCTTTTAAGCTCAACTATTCATGCATGCATTATCATTTTAGTTTAATTTTGTTTACACCACAACCAAACCTAAGTTTGGTCTGGTGGCCTCCATGCATGCATACAACCAATATGCAACCCTAGCTCCTAACCTTATGTACTTCATGCATATATTTTTTCTTTCATTTTATATTTGTTTTCCCTCCTTTTTATCACTTGAATTCATTTTTGTTTGTAGTGCTTATGACCACTCAAGGAATCAGAGAATTTCTGCAAGCTTCATCATCATCACTATTGTTTTGATC
>NC_029791.2:50051375-50056596 GCF_000816755.2 Arachis ipaensis | reverse complement strand
ATCCAACACCATAACCCATACACGTTTGTCCTTATCTTCTTTAAACCCTTGGACACACCTCCACCTCCATGCATCCCTTGGATGCCCACTTTCAATCCTCATCATTCATTTCACAACTCTCCATTACTATAAATACCACCATCCCTTATCTCTTTTTGCATCAAACTTCTTACCCTATTTTATCACTATCATCGTAGCCTCCACATCCCTCACTTCATTGTCATCACCATTCACTTATTTTCCAACCTTCCTTCTTTTACTTCCCGTTCTATCTTTTTTTTTCTTTGTTTGGGGACATACAAATCCTCTAAGTTTAGTATTAGTTTTGATCTAGTGAGCTACATAAAATATCATGGCCCCTAAGAAAGCCTCTGCTTTAAATAAAAGAAAGGGAAAGGAACCAATGGCAGCTTTATATGATTCCACAAGGTTCTTCTTCAGCTTTTATGAAAATCTCTTTTATATTGCTATGTGTGGCAAGAAGATTATTTCTAAAGGACCTTTGCATCTAAGAAGGAGGGAGTACCCTAAAATCATGGATCAAATTGGGATGAGAAAGTGGCAAGTTCTATGTGACCCTATTCTAAGGGTGGGGCAAATTTTGATCCAAGAATTCTATGCTAATGCATCCCTCACCAATGCACAAACACATGATGAAAGACCTCTAAACTACAAAAGCCTTGTGAAAGGCAAGGAAATTGATTTTAGCCCTGAGAGCATCTGAAGGATCCTTAGGTTGAGAATATCAACTTTATCATCATCAGAAGTGACATACACAGAGAGAAAAAAGCATGATCCAAGACTTTATGAAGTGATCCGAGATCTTACCTTGCCGGGTGCACAATGGATCATGGGAGCTTCGGGCAAGGCACTCCATTGAGAAGGAGTGAGCTCAAGCCAATTACAAGGGGTTGGATGGAGTTTGTATATCGTTCAATCTCACCCATAAGTAACCGATCTAAACTTACTGTTGCTAGAGCAATCATGATTCACTGCATCATGATCAGTCAAGAGGTGATAATTGACAAATTAATTCAAAATGAGATATACCACTTTTCTTCCAACCCAAGCTCAAGATCTCTACTGTGATTCCCTAGCATTATTTATCGTCTCTGTGAAATGGCTGGCACTTTCATAGAGAATGACATTCTGATTTTACTAGGAAACCCAATCACTAAGAAGACAATGAAAAAGGTAAGAGCACAACCTCCTCAAGAGGCCCAAGAAGAAGAAGCCGAGGGAGTTCAAGAGGAAGAGCACGAGGATTAAGAAGCTCACAATCAGGGTGAACCACAGTCTTAGGTCCCTCCACAACAAGGAGTAGAGTGGCAATAAATGTATTCCACAATACAAGAACTTTTTGCACAACAAGCACAATTCATGAGAGAGTTCCAAGAGCAAAAAATCTTGCAAGAAGTCCATCACAAAGAATTTCAAGATTTCAGGGCCTTGTAGAGGGCAAATCACAAAGAGTTCCAAGAATACAAGGCACTCTACGAAGCTCGGTATGACGCTGAAGAATCTTGGCGACTTCACATGCATGCCAAGATGAACTAATATACTTCGGCTCAAAATGCAGCATACCCAAACATCACTCCATATGAAAAAAGTATCCCACATCTGTAGGAAGGAGGTTAAGAGGCTAAACAAGGAGTGTGCTGAGTGGAGGGAGAGAGAAATAAAAGCCCGTGGCCTTTGGAACCCAAAAGGTAAAGCTAGTCAATCGAAGGCAGGAATTTGGGAACCAAGGGGAGCACAAGAAGAAGATGATGATGAGGGAGGCAATAATGATGAACAAGGTTATCAAATTCCCTTTTTACTTTTATTACCCATCTCTTTATATTTTTATAATTTGTTTGCCTTGCTTTATGTTGTTGCATTTGCTTTAATTGTGTTGCCTTATCCTTTGTTTTGTCCACCTAACTACTACTTGTACTTTCCTCCCAAGCACTCTAATCATATGAAAGGAGAGTTGCTTATATGGAAGAAGGCTAAATCCTATTAACAAAGTCCATTTATGAATAGTGGTGGTATATATTTGTGATTTTTATGGACTGAGCCACAAAATAATGATATTGCATAAAAGGAAAAGATGATTCCTTCTGAGCATGAGTCTTAGAAAAATATTATGAGATCTATGACGAAAAGAAAATATCCTTGAACTTGACTTGAAAAAGAAAGAAAAGAAAGAGAGAAAAGAAATAGCAACCAACAGAACAAAGAAAGAAAATCAAGAAAATCAAAGGTTGCAAAACTCTGAGGATCAATGGTTAAAGAGCCCTACTATGTGTCTGTGGTGTGATTGTCCAAGGACAGGGCTCGAGTGATTAGACCAAGGGGTGCTTTATCATCCGATAACTTGAACCAACTAGTTCGCGATTATCGATTAAAAACCCACCATCAAGAGTTCCCTTGAGACAGAGCATTTAGAAACCCAAAGCGATTCTCGACATCGATGGCGGGAAATTTAAAATCTTTGACTATATGCTTGTGGTGTGAACGTATCAAGGAGTGGCTCGGGTAATTAAATTCGAGGAATGCCTCATCACCCGGTCGGGTTACCGATCGAATTCCCACAATCAAGAGTTTCCTTTAAAATGGAGCATTTAGAGTTGTCAACCTGAAAAGCTCTCTGATGTGAAACAAGGATTCAAGGATCAATCTAAAGCTTAGAAAAGGATCTCATAATACTATCCGAGTCTTAACTCTCAGGGATCATCTATTCCTAGGAGTGCAAAACTCATTGAAGATAAAGAAAATCCAAGATGATCACAGAGGTTGTTAAACCCCACTTCCTAGAAGGACATGAACTTCAAAAAGAATTTAACCTCACTTCATTTAATACAATTCTGTTCCTTTCTATTTTCTTTTGCTTGAGGACAAGCAAAGTATTAAGTTTGGTGTCTGAAATAAGGTTGTCTAGTAGCTTAAAGCACGAGAATGTTAGACCAGGATGACTTCACCAACAGGCTTAAGTAGAACTTGTCTACTACCCGAATTTCTACCCCTGAATTCACTTTCAGGCTTTCTACTTGATAATGATAAACGTTGTCTTTTTATTTAAAGATCATACAGGGCAAGCAAGATATTTATTTTGGGCTCCAATGTGATCAATATTAAGCAAGTTAGCTAATTGAGTACGAGCAGAGGCAGAGGTATTATGGTGAAGAACACAACAGACTTGTTGAGATTCACCTTTTGACCATTGCCGCTTTCATAAATATTCAATAAACTCAAGACATTTTCACAAACCTCAAAATTAGCTTTGCAGAATAGGATCGAGTCATCAGCAAAGAGAATGTAGTTAACCTTAGAACAACACCTATGAATCTGGATACCTTAGATCGGGCTACTTTGTTCTACCTTGTGTAGCAAGAAGAAGACCTCTACACAAAATAAAAAGAGATATGAAAATAGAGGATTTCTTTGACAAATTTTTTTATTTGGTCTAAAAAAAATCAAAGAGTTAACCTTCCATAATGACAGAATAAAACACAGTCGTTATCAATTAATGTATCTAACCAATCTAACGCGAGGTGAATCCAAATTTCTCCAATATGAGAAACTCATTCTATTTAACAAATAAAGTCGCATGTATTAATTTAATATGCAAAAACAAAATGAATATAGAGGATTTCTCTCAGCACTTGACAAACTATCCCGTTGTTACCAAGCCTTTACAAGGTACATTTCAAGGACACTACAAAATGGCATTTGAAGAGGAATAATTCTATAAATATAAAGTGGAATTGATGCAGAACATTATCATAATTTATACACCACAATAAATAGCAGTAACTTATTCTATAACCATCACCCAATTTAATTTTGTGTATCTATAATCAAACATATATCATAGAAAAGTAAATCTACCAGTATACTTTTTTCATATCAGCTCCTGCGACTTCTTTGGTAATTACATTGGCCCTATGCACACCTTACGGCTACATAGGAAATGTACAAGGATTATACTATTTCCTCTATATTTTCTTTCTTTATTCCCCCCTTCCTCTTCTTTTTGGCATCCTGTGTCCAAAATTTTTTCAATGCCCAATTTTCTATGGTTGAGATTTTTATGATAATACAAAATGAAAAACATTTCATGGGTGGAATGAATATATATGAATATTATTGCCCTTCAATTCAATATTCTTGAATTAGCTTGATTGTCTCTTGTAGAAAGGTTTCTGGCAGATCAGCAATCTTTGATCACTGTCACTTTCGGTTTCAATCACCCTTGCATCCCACTTCAGCTGAGTCGTTAGAGCTCTTGCTGATTCTACTAAAGGAACTGTATCTCGAATGATAACCCAACCCTGCAAACATAATTAAATAACCAATATCAGCAGCTTCACAATCATATTATATTACATAATAATATGCAGTGATCATGAGAACCGTTTTAACTCTTTGAACTATCATAGATACTCTCAACAATAATGAAAGCAACAAAAAGGAGGGAAATTCCCATGGACAAGTAAAATCCGAATATTTAGTTGACATACCTCTGGGCGAAGCAATCTGTCAATTTCAATGAACAGATCAAGCATAGTGCATCTGCGGGGCTTGGCGAATTCAAGGGATAAAAGTCCTGCTGCATGCACCAAGTCATAGGTTCTAGGGTATGATGGAAATGCCTCACACCTACAAACCACCGAAAAATCATGTTTGTACAGAAACTACAATTTGCTGAAAACTATTCTTCATAAGAACTCATCAAAATCCTGAGCAGTGCTGGTAATTGGAAAAAAAAATTTCAAAAGAATAATGCACCATGTAAGAATTGATTTGTCTGTTATAATGAAGTCTCACTAAGGAAGAATTCAGCAGTGCATCTAAACCAGATGCAGCCAACAAAAAGGGATTGATGGAAGAGAATCACGATATTCACATTTAGAAATGAGAAATGTTAGGGGCAAACACTTTTTAACAATATTAGCCAATACTTTGAGCTAACACTTTATTTTTATACTATTAGGATTTAGGATTAAAGGTTTAAAATTTAGTATAAAAATACCTTTGTAGGCCAAGTGTTGGTCAAAGATAATAAATTTTTTTAGTCATGTAGTATTGCTCTTCAAGAATAGTTGAATAAGAAGAAAGGTAAGAGAGATTAAAATACCAATCATGCAGAATGCCAACGAAACCTCTGTCCTGGATCAAAGGAAGATGGTTTGGCCCACTCATTGAAACCACATTCATGACCCAGACAGACTTTTTA